>NC_053157.1:253779028-253890341 GCF_016835505.1 Polypterus senegalus | reverse complement strand
CATGTCTTTCTTTCCTCTTCTGACGTCGCCTTTCTGTCATCCCTTCTTTAACATGGCGACATACAAATCTGTTTTCTTTTAATTAAATTTTATTTGTAAATCTGCACCGAACTCTGAGTCTGTCTAAAGCTCTGAGTCTGCAGTGTGTAATAAATACAGTTATATGAAAAAGTTTGGGAACCTTTCACACGCTGCATCATAATTGACTCTCCTTTCAACAAAAAAGATAACAGTGGCATGTTTTTCATTTCCTAGGAACATCTGAGTACTGTGGTGTTTTCTGAACAAAGATTTTTAGTGAAGGAGTAATTAGTTGTATGGATTTAAATCAAATGTGAAAAACTGGTTGTGCCAAAATGTGGGTCCCCTTGTAGTTTTGCTGATTTGAATGCCTGTCACTGCTCAATGCTGATTACTTGCAACACCAAATTGGTTGGCTTAGCTCATTAAGCCTTGAAATTCATAGACATATGTGCCAATTATGAGTGGTCAAAGGTATTTATGGTGGTCAATCGCAAGTTGTGCTTCCTTACCTTTGACTCTCCTCTGAAGAGTGACAGACAGCATGGGATCCTCAAAGCAACTCTCCAAAGATCTGAAAACAAAGATTGTTGAGTCTTCTGGTTTAGGGGAAGGCTACAAAAAGCCATCTCAGAGGTTTAAACTGTCAGTTTCAACTGTAAGAAATGGAATCAGGAAATGGAAGGCCACAGGCACAGTTGAGTTAAACAAACCCAGCAGGTCTGGCAGGCCAAGAAAAATACAGGAGCGGCATATGAAGAGGCAGGATTGTGAGAATGGTTACAGACAACACACAGATCACCTCCAAAGACCTGCAAGAACATCTCACTGCAGATGGTGTATCTGTACATCATTCTACAATTCAGAGCATCTGTATGGCAGGGTGATGAGAGAGAAGCCCTTTCTGCACTCACACCACAAACAGAGTCGCTTGTTTCATTTAGACAAGCCAGATTCATTTTGGAACAAAGTGCTTTGGGCTGATGAGACACAAATGAGTTATTTGGTCATAACAAAAAGCGCTTTGCATGGCGGAAGAAGAACAAGAAAAACACCTGCTACCTACTGTCAAATTTGGTGGAGTTCCCATCATGCTGTGGGGCTGTGTGGCTAGTTCAGGGACTGGGGCCCTTTTTAAAGTCGAGGGTCGGATGAATTCAACCCAATATCAACAAATTCTTCAGGATAATGTTCAAGAATCAGTCACAAAGTTGATGTTATGCAGGGGTTGGATATTCCAACAAGACAATGAGCCAAACAACAGTTTGAAATCTGCAAAGGCATTCATGCAGAGGGAGAAGTACAATGTTCTGGAATGGCCGTCACAGTCCCCTGACTTGAATATCATCGAAAATCTATGGGATGATTTGAAGCAGGCTGTCCATCAAATTGAACTGAACTGGAGAGATTTTGTAATGAAGAATGGACAGAAATACCTCCATCAGAATCCAGACACTCATCACAGGCTATACAGTGGGATGCAAAAGTTTGGCCAACCTTGTTAATAGTCATTATTTTCCTGTATAAATCGTTGGTTGTTACGATAAAAAATGTCAGTTAAATATATCATATAAGTGACACACACAGTGATATTTGAGAAGTGAAATGAAGTTTATTGGATTTACAGAAAGTGTGCAATAATTGTTCAAAGAAAATCAGGCAGGTGCATAAATTTGGGCACCACAAAAAAAAATGAAATCAATATTTAGTAGATCCGCCTTTTGCAGAAATTACAGCCTCTAAACGCTTCCTGTAGGTTCCAATGAGAGTCTGGATTGTGGTTGAAGGTATTTTGGACCATTCCTCTTTACAAAACATCTCTAGTTCATTCAGGTTTGATGGCTTCCGAGCATGGACAGCTCTCTTTAACTCACCCCACAGATTTTCAATTATATTCAGGTCTGGGGACTGAGATGGCCATTCCAGAACGTTGTACTTGTTCCTCTGCATGAATGCCTTAGTGGATTTTGAGCAGTGTTTGGTCGTTGTCTTGTTGAAAGATCCATGCAGCTTCAGCTTTGTCACTGATTCCTGGACATTGGTCTCCAGAATCTGCTGATACTGAGTGGAATCCATGCGTCCCTCAACTTTGACAAGATTCCCAGTCCCTGCACTGGCCACACAGCCCCACAGCATGATGGAACCACCACCATATTTGACTGTAGGTAGCAGGTGTTTTTCTTGGAATGCTGTGTTCTTTTTCCTCCATGCATAACGCCCTTGTTATGCCCAAAGAACTCCATTTTAGTTTCATCAGTCCACAGCACCTTATTCCAAAATGAAGCTGGCTTGTCCAAATGTGCTTGAGCAGACCTCAAGCGGCTCTGTTTGTGCTTCCTCTGCATCACTCTCGCATACAGCATCTCCTTGTGTAAAGTGCCAATGGTTGAACGATGCACAGTGACTCCATCTGCTGCAAGATGATGTTGTAAGTCTTTGGTGCTGGTCTGTGGGTTGACTCTGACTGTTCTCACCATTCGTCGCTTCTGTCTATCCGAAATCTTTCTTGGTCTGCCACTTCGAGCCTTAACTTGAACTGAGCCTGTGGTCTTCCATTTCCTCAATATGTTCCTAACTGTGGAAACAGACAGCTTCAATCTCTGGGACAGCTTTCTGTATCCTTCCCTAAACCATGATGGTGAACAATCTTTGTCTTCAGGTCATTTGAGAGTTGTTTTGTGACCCCATGTTGCTACTCTTCAGAGAAAATTAAAGGAAGAGGAAACTTACAATGGACCCCCTTAAATACTCGGATTCACCTGTGTATGTAGGTCAGGGGTCACTGAGCTTACCAAGGCAATTGGAGTTCCAATAATTAGTTCTAACAGTTTTGGAATCAATAAAATGACAAATTTATGCACCTGCCTGATTTTGTTTGAACAATTACTGCACACTTTCTGTAAATCCAATAAACTTCATTTCACTTCTCAAATATCACTGTGTGTGTCTCCTATATGATATATTTAACTGACATTTTTTATTGTAACAACCAACGATTTAGACAGGAAAATAATGAAGATTAACAAGGCTGCCCAAACTTTTGTATCCCACTGTAGTAAGACAGCGTCTACAGGCTGTTAAATTTGCAAAAGGAGGCTCAGCTAAGTATTGACATCATGTCTCTGTTGGGGGGCCCACATTTATGTGCTTGTCTAATTTTGTTATGATGCATATTTCATATTTTCTGTTAATCCAATAAACTTAATGTCACTGCTGTAATCCTACTGTGTCCATAAGGCATGTCACATATTAAACATATTGCTACTTTGAAAGCTCAGCCAATGAGAAACACAAATCCAAAGAATTAAGAGGGTTTCCCAAACTTTTTCATATGAAAAAATACTGACAGAAATACTGACGTGAATTACACTTTAGCAGACCCCCTGTGACAGGTCACCTCTTCTCTCACCTTGTGGTCTTCACTTTATTAGCTTTATTAGTCTCCTGAGATGTTCTCTCTGTGAGCTCTCAGCTTTCTCTTTAAATCTCCTCCTCCTCCTCCTCCTCCTCACTGACCACAAACTTTCACTTTCGTTTCCTCACAAGTCACTTCCTTGTTTTTCTGACTGATTCTCTCTGCCTGCCTCTCCTCAGACTGACGATGGCTGAAGCCCAGATGTTTGTATCACAGGATAAGTTCACCTGCTCTGTGTGTCTGGACACCCTGACTGACCCCGTCTCCATCCCCTGTGGTCATAATTTCTGTCTGAAGTGCCTCACAGACTGCTGGGATCAGAGCCAAGTGTGCAGCTGTCCTCAGTGCAGACACACCTTCACCACAAGGCCTGAGCTGAACAGAAACACTCTGCTGAATGAAGTCATCAAGAAGTTAAAGAAGACGAAAATCAGTCCTCCTTCATCTCAGAATTATGCCGGCCCTGGAGACGTGGAGTGTGACGTCTGCACTGGGAAGAAGTTCAGAGCGGTGAAGTCCTGTCTCACCTGCTTGGCCTCTTTCTGTCCGAATCACCTGCAGCCTCACTTTAAAGGAGCGGCCTGGAAGAGGCACAAGCTGGTTGATCCTGATGGATATCTGAAGGAGAAACTCTGTGAGAAACATCAGAAAAGTCTGGAGATGTTTTGCAGAACTGATGATTCCTGTATCTGCCTGATGTGTGCGGTGACTGGACATAAAAATCATGAAATGGCTGTGCTGGAGACAGAAAGAGAAGAAAAACAGGTGAGTGGAGTTTAGTGTTTAATAGAAAATAACTAAGTAACAGGAGTTAAGGTGTTTGTAAATAGGGATGGATGGAGACATCTGTCCGTCTGTCTTATAACCTGACTTTTCAAGTAGAGGATAGTCCTGAGCTGGAGGCTATCCTGCTGACATGGAGCGTAAGGCTGGGACACTCAGTATTATCCATGGACCACAGACGGTGCTCTCATTAGGCCGAGCTCAGTTTCTTTGTGGTCTAATTAGTTTTTTCTTTAGAATATCTGAGTCAGTGGTGGGCAAACTAAAGCCGGCAGACTGGAACGTATCTGTAACACGGGTCTGAGTGGCCCATGGACTGTTTGTAGAAATATCTAATACTCTGATCCTGATGAGGTGTTCTTAACAAGAGGATGATGTAGTTGGCTTGTTTAGGTGTAGACGGTCACCATACAGTGTCATCCAAAGTATACTTCAGTACTCCAAGGCTTCACAACATGAATAAAATCAATCTGTAGTGCTGTCACATATGGGATACGTGTGTTTAGAGAAAGAGAGTAAGCAGTGGTGGAGGGCCTACTCACACAAATAAATGAGCAAAAATCTACTCGGTAAAAAATGAAGTACCTCTTTGACCTTTCTACGTAAGTAAAACTAAGAATTACTTGCCTGAAAATACGCTGAAAGTATTAAAGTTAAAGTCCGTGTCGAAGTTGCTCTCTGATTCAGCAGTGCAATATGGCGTCAGGGCTGCCTACTCGATGTATGTTGTGTTAATATAAAATTAGTGCAGGTTGTGCTGTTTTAATTAAGAACGATGCCAATTGTGCTTGTGACAAAGCCGGATGAAGACCACCATGAGCCCCAGGGTATCCCAATTCAACTGGTGCCTCCCCCTCATCACATGCATTTGAGGGTTACTTGTGTTCTCTTCTGTGTATTGTGTTGTATTGACTCGTTTTATTTTGACACCCACATCACACTCAGCCTACCTGATAAGGGGTCTCTCTTTGAACTGCCCTTCCTGACCTTTCTTCCATTTTTTCCTACTTGGGTTTTTTAAGGAGTTTTTCCTCATCGTCTTAGAGAGTCAAGGCTGGGGGTCTGTCAAGAGGCAGGCCTGTTAAAGCCCATTGCGGCCCTTCTTGTGTAATAAATAAATTGTATTGTGTTGTGAACATCACATACGTCAACCATAAACCAGGCACGGGGATTGAAGTAGAAAAACAAATCCCAAACATTATATCGGATCACGTTGACTTTTTTTTTTGTGTTCATTACAGGGTCAGCACCCAAATAAATTTAGCAGGTGGGGCACTGGACTTTCACGGGGGTTTATGTGTTATTACAATTAAATAAAATATTTTCAATTTACGCCTGACAGTGCATAAGATAGAACTTCATTTTTCTGTGTGGCTTTTTACAGAAGCTTTTTAAATAAAGAATTATATAAATAGATAAATAAATATATAATAACACACAAACTATGCTCTGAACATGCACCAGAATGGAAGTTTTAAAAGAAACAACATTTATTTCTATAGCACATTTTCATACAAACAATGTCGCTCAAAGTGCTTTACAGGATGAAGAAAAGAGAAATAAAAGACAAAATATATAAGAAATAAAATTAGGCAATGCTAAAACCTGACCAGGACAGGCTGTAAAGAAAAAATCTTCAGGGGGTCCGAGGCCATGAGACCACCCAGCCCCCTCTAGGCATTCTACCTCACAATCAGTCCTCATGGCATTCAGGGTACAAGAAAGAAAACTTCTTACTTGGCAGTTCCAGTCCCAGTGAGGCGCTAGGCAGACATATTGCTGTTGGTATAAAGGAGCCCCAGTCATGTTCCTCAGGGTTAGGGTGTCAAGCCACAGAGATGAGTGTACCTTTGTCACACAAGATGATAAAATAAGTGACACCAGAAACACACACACTGAACACAAACACAGCCCTGAGCAGCAGGAGATCTTAACTCTTACACCACCTGAACCGGCTATAGTCGTGTCTCACTGCAATTTGCCAGCACGCCAGAGCTGATCAGTCCGTGCCGTACGTTCGTTGAGCAGCCAGTTTGTGCCCACTGGCGCCCCCTGCAGCCTCACAGTCTCTGGGATTGAGCCGCTGCACTAGACTGGCCTGCCAGCATCAGCGCTTACCTCTGTGTGTTTGTGTTCAGCCCGTTCAAGTGCAGTTGACTCTGTGATTTACTGAATCTCATCAATGGCGTCAGTTGCTCCTTGTACAGATCATAACATGTTGTTGCAGTAGTTTTCTAAATAGTTTTTACAGTTTATTGGCTGAGTGTGAAATGATCAGTTTTGTACTAATTGTGATGCTCTTTGCATGAAAAAAATACGTGTTCCATTAAAATTTCACCTTTTCTTTGTGAATTCTGACATTTAATTAAAAAGTGCAGCAGAAAAGTATTTGGCATCCAGGGGTGTATTAACTCCCAAGTATGTGGCAGTTTATCCATCCATCCAACTATTACCCAACCTGCTATATCCTAACTACAGGGTCACAGGGGTCTTATGCAGCTAATACAGGGTGCAAGGCAGGAAACAAACCCTGGGCAGGACGCCAGCCCACCGCAAAACTCAAATGCAGAACCCACAAAGTGAACCCAGGTCTCCTAACTGCGAGGCAGCAGCACTACCACTGCACCACTGTGGCGCCCGTGGCAGTTTAAGAGTTTAAATAAAACAAAACATAAAAACAGTTCAACTTACCGCTGCATGCCACTATAATAAGCTGTTAATACTTAAGCAATTTTAAAGTCAACTCCACCAGGCTGCTGCCTGACATCACTTAGTGAACAGACAGGTGATGTTCAACCACTGAACTTACCTTTTGAAGAGCTGAACCTGAAGAGTCCATAAACTGAACTTCAGCTGACGTAAGGTAAGTCATCGCCTCACAGTCTCTCTTTAGTTTTACTTTTCATTACACCACGGGGCTCTCACTTTGAATGACCGTCCATTTTCTCTTTTTGAGCATTCGAACACATCAAATGTTTCATTAAACTAACTTATGAGATGTCTGCTCTGATCCTGCTCTACCCGCTCACGATTTTTTTTATTGGACAGGTTTGTAACTGTGAGGATTGATCGGTGATAGTGGCAAACAGCGTGTTATTGTAAATGTCTGTACTGTCGGTAAAAACTTGAATTTTTGAGTTTCTAGCAAATGCAAAAGCCCCTTTGTGAGCATCTGAGTCCCCCAGTAGACCCAGTCACATATAGACATATTAGTTTAATATTCTGTTTAGATCAGAGTCAACTTTATTGTCATGTCAATGCAGTTTAGCATCTCACCAGGAAGTGCCAACAGTAGGCAGTGGCTGCAAGTAGTTCATGAAACAGTAAGGTACAATAAGGCAGCATACAAATGAGAATATCTGTCTTCTTATATAATACGCTACTGTTGCTGTCCGTTTGTCTGTCCAGGATTTTAACTCTTTGAGAGCTGAATATTTTTTCCAAAAAAAGTTTCTGAAAAGCAATGGTTGCACACAGAAATCAACAAAAAACATCTGGTGCTGCATGCTGTGGCTGCCAGTTTGCCAAGAATGTGCAGCAGGCTTTCTGCCTGGCTGTCTTCACATGGCTGGGGCAGCAGCGGCAGCGATCACGGGCGCAGTGCATTGCAATGTGGTTTCTACCTCTTATCATTGTTAAGCGGCAGTCCTACCTGGTGAACATTGTCAGTGCCACAAGCAACTGAGGACCAATCAGCTGAATCTGGAACCTCACATTCGTTTTCAATCACTTGTATAAAAATCGGAGTCCAACAAGTCAAAGTCCAATTCAGAGATAATAAGCAAAATGTCGTCTGCAGAGTATTTTGCTTTAGGCATCCGCTTTGATCCCTTTTTGATCTCCTTTTGACAAAAGTTAAATCACCTGTAGCACTCAAACCATTTGATGTAATGACCTGAAATTTGGTACACATATACTACATGACATCTACTGTCTGCTTTCGTGGTGATGATTGACCTCCAAGGTTAATCCTCTTTTTATTTTTATTTAATTTTATTGTAGAATCAACTCTCGGTAGCAGGGTGGCACATGCGTATGGGCGCTGTTCTCATTCCCTACCAGCTTTGCCATCACTTCCTCTACCTCTACATATCCTAAATCATTCTTGAGGCAGATTGAAGACTTAAGTATCAGCTTAAGTGAAAAATTAAAGAAAACATACAAAGTAACTGCAACAAAAACACAGACTTAATCAGTTTTATTGTGAAAAGATGCCGACAGAAGAAGAGAAGAAACATGCCACTAGGGTGGAGAAAATAATTGCTGCTCAGGAAGGAGGGTGTGAGTCATCCTTGATGAGACTGTGAGACCATCGCTGACACCGTGTATGCTGTAGTTGTTAGCAGGATGCCAATGAGGCTCTGAGCAGTGTTCCCCACCTGTTGCAGAGCCTTCCTGTCAGCTACTGAGCAGTTTCCATGCCACACTGTAATGCCAATAACATTTCTGCGGAGTCTGAGTAGACAGGCAGGCTTTCTTTGGCCTCCTCAGAAAGTAAAATAATTGTTGCATATTTTTAAATGGACTGGAAGTATTTATTGTCCAAGAAAGATCTGCTGAGATTTGAACATCCCAGGAATGTGAAGCTAGAAAGCCAATCCACCTCAGCCCCGTTTACATGGACAGTAGCGTGTCTGCTGCCTTTAGTGTTCTGGTAATCCACAATGAGCTCTTCAGTTTTATTGGTATTGAGGGTGAGGTTATTGTCAGCACATCAAGTTGCCAGGGGCTTCACATCCTCTCCGTAGGCCGACTCGTCATTGTCACTGATCAGTCCTATTACCGTAATGTCGTCTGTGAACTTTATGATGAAACTGGAGCAATATAAAGGGACACAGTCATGGGTGAAGAGGGCTGAGCACACAGCCCTGTGGAACGTTGATATTCAGGATCAGGGTGGAGGATGTCTGGTTGTTTAACCTGACAGACTGGGGTCCAGTGTCCACTTACAAAGAGAGGTGATGATGCTGAGGTTGCTGAGTTTAGTTACCAGATTGGAGAGGATGATGGTGTTAAATGCGTAGATAAAAGCAACAGATAGAATCCTGACATTGGAGTTGTGAAGAGTGACAAGCCGAGGAAAAGTGACAAGCCGAGGATATGGCATCCTCCGCTGACCTATCGGGATGACAGGCAAACTGGTAGGGATCTAGTGTGGGAGGTAGACTGGATTTGAGGTGGGCCAGAACCAGTCTCTGAGAGCACATGGTGATGATAAGGGGAGTGCAACAGGGCAGTAGTCTTTCAGAATTTAAGGCAGGCTGGGACAACAGCCTGGGCCAAAGACTGACTGAAGATGTCATTGACTTGCTCAGGTAGTTGCCCAGTGCAGGCCTTAAGCACTCGCCCAGGTATGGCAGCAGGACCAGCAGCACTGTGTGCATTCACTTTTCACAGTGCAGATTAAACGGCGGAGGTGGTAAGTCTGAGGGGCTGGTCGTCTGCCGGAGGGGCAGTTCTGGTTATAAGAGTTTTATTATAAAAGTTGTTTAGATCATCAGAAAGGCAGACATTACTTGATGTTGAAGTTGTATTTACCTTCCTGTATTCTCTGATGGTCTGGATGCCTTACCACATATGTCTGGGGTCTGAGTTTCGAAATGATCCTCAATTTGTTGTTTGTATTTCTGTTCGGTTCACCTGATGTCCTTTTACAGGTTGACCCTGGATGTGCTGTGGTGGTCAGGGTCACCAGATCTGAAAACTTTGTGCGGGATTCTAACCTCTTTCTTTATCCAAGGCTTCTGGCTTGGGAGCGTCTTCACCTGTTTGTGATTTCCTTAACGCTTCTATTGATGTACTCTACGACAGGAGAGGTGTACTTCATTATTTTTCACCATTGAGAGTAAAAATCCCAAAGTGGAAGTGAATTCTGATAAGACCCCCTTGTGTCCTCTTGTGTTTCCAAACAGAAACAGCTGGGAGAGACGCTGAGTGAAATCAGGAGGAGACTTGAGAAGAGAGAGAAGAAACTGAAGGAGATGAGGAGGACAGTGGAGCAGATGAAGGTGAGTGGAATATTAAAGAAATGAGAAATAAACTAGAAGAGCCGACAGAGCTTCACTGGTGATGACATGAAGGGGCAGGAAAAGGTAGAAGACATTTTATTATATCTTCATCAACCATCATCTCAGTTCCCCATCTAATTGAATCCGTGATTAGCACTTCCTCCGTTTTTCTGGAGAATGAGGTCAACCTTTATGGTTTATCATTCCTGCCTAGTATGTCAGAGTTATAAGAGTCACCATACAGCTATGAAAGGTCCTAAAACAGGTGGACATTTCCAGTTTTGGGGCTGATGACCATGGACACCTCACACTTACATCAGACTGTGACACACCTGTCACTACCCCTAGCTGCTCTCTTGGCCCAGGTCACTTTGGGGTTCACACTAACTCCCCAACACCCATGACACCAGAATGAGCCATACAAATAAAAACCATAAGAGCAATGCCAGAGTTAACAGTCACAGTGAAAAATGAATGAATTAGAAATACAGCAACATGGGAAATGAAGATTCACAACCCTAAGTTTGACATTGGATTAAAGATGGGGGACAATAAATTAAAAAAAAAATAGTTCATGAAATTAAATGAAATCAGAACATACTCATGTGTAATAACTCGATTTGACATTTTGATCAGGGGGTCTGGCATTTTGACCATTGGGTTTGACATTGTGTCCAGTTGGTCTCCCACCCAAACCAGAACACAGCTACCTTACACAAGTCTCTGGTCCCTAAGAACTCTTTTCTTTTCCCACATCTACCTTACAGCACAGATGCTTTTTATCAAAATCTTTATCTTCTTATTCTTTTCCTGTTCCTTCCTCAAAGCTAAACGAACTTTATTGTCATTTCAGCCACATACAAGTTCACAGAGAGATGAAATTGTGAAGATTAGGGTCCACAGTGTAACAACAAGAAGTGCAAATAATAAATTAAAATTAATTAAAAACAGAATTAAAATTAAAAATTAAAATTAAACCTCAGACTAGTGGACATTGAACAAAGACAAGACAAAGAAGTAGCAAAAATACTGACGTGCAGTATCAATCAATCAATCAACATTTATTTATATAGCACATATTCATACAAAAAATGTAGCTCAAAGTGCTTTACAAAATTAATAGAAAAATAAAAGACACAATAAAAAATAAACATAAGTCAACATTAATTAACATAGAATAAGTAAGGTCCGATGGCCAGGGTGGACAGAAAAACAAAAAACTCCAAAAGCTGGAGAAAAAATAAAATCTGTAGGGTTCCAGACCAGAGACCGCCCAGTCCCTCTGGGCAATCTACCTAACATAAGTCAAACAGTCCTCTTTGTATTTAGGGTTTTCATGGAAGGACCTGATGATGATGGTCACGTAGACTTCTGGCTTTTAGTCCATCAATGTTGGTGCATCATGATGCTTTGAGTAGGTGGTGGTGGCGCAGGCCGCCACCACAAAGAAACCGGAAAAAGAAACAGAAGAGAGAGTAGGGGTCAGTATGGATTTTAGAGCCACCATGAATAGTTATTATGAAGAATTAAACATACAGAGTATCAGGATTAAGTTAAAGTGAAGTTATAAAAGGCCAAGTTAAAGTAATGTGTTTTCAGCAGTGTTTTAAAGTGCTCTACTGTATCAGCCTGGTGAATTCCTATTGGCAGGCTATTCCAGATTTTAGGTGCATAACAGCAGAAGGCCGCCTCACCACTTCTTTTAAGTTTTGTTCTTGGAATTCTAAGGAGACACTCATTTGAAGATCTAAGGTTACGATTTGGAATATAAGGTGTCAGACATTCTGATATATAAGATGGAGCGAGATTATTTAAGGCTTTATAAACCATAAGCAGAATTTTAAAGTCAATCCTGAATGACACAGGTAACCAGTGTAGTGACATCAAAACTGGAGAAATGTGTTGGATTTTCTTTTCCTAGTTAGGATTCTAGCAGCTGCATTCTGCACTCGTTGCAAGTGATTTATGTCTTTTTTGGGTAGTCCTGAGAGGAGTGCGTTACAGTAATCTAGTCGACTGAAAACAAACGCGTGAATTAATTTCTCAGCATCTTTCAATGATATAAGAGGTCTAACTTTACTTATGTTTCTTAAGTGAAAAAATGCTGTCCTAGTGGTCTGATAAATATGCGATTTAAAATTCAGATTACAGTCAACAGTTACCCCTAAGATTTTTACTCCGTCTTAACTTTTAATCCTAATGCATCAAGTTTATTTCTAATAACCTCATTGAATCCATTATTGCCAATTACTAAGATTTCAGTTTTCTCTTTATTTAGTTTGAGAAAATTACTATTCATCCATTCTGAGATACAAGTCAGACATTGTGTTAGTGAATCAATAGAATCAGAGTCATCAGGTGCTATTGATAAGTACAGCTGTGTGTCATCAGCATAGCTGTGGTAGCTCACGTTGTGCCCTGAGATAATCTGACCTAACGGAAGCATGTAGATTGAGAAGAGCAGCGGACCCAGGATAGAGCCTTGTGGAACACCATATCGGATATCATGTGTCTTTGAGTTGTAATTACCACAACTAACAAAGAATTTTCTCCCTGCCAGGTAGGATTCAAACCAATTTAAGACACTGCCAGAGAGGCCCACCCATTGACTAAGGCGATTTCTAAGAATATTGTGATCAATGGTGTCAAATGCAGCACTCAGATCTAAGAGGATGAGAACAGATAAATGGCCTCTGTCTGCATTTACCCGCAAGTCATTTACTACTTTAACGAGTGCAGTTTCTGTGCTGTGATTTGTTCTGAAACCCAACTGAAATTTATCAAGAATAGCAGGTTTATTGAGGTGGTCATTTAACTGCATAATGACTGCCTTCTCTAGAATTTTACTTAAGAAAGGCAGGTTAGAGATGGGTCTAAAATTTTCAAAGCAGAGGGGTCAAGATTATTTTTCTAGTAGGGGTTTAACTACAGCAGTCTTAAGACAGTCTGGGAAGACCCCCGTATCTAATGACTAATTTACTATGTCAAGAATATTATCAATTAGCACGCCTGATACTTCTTTGAAAAACCTTGTTGGTATCGGGTCAAGGACGCAGGTGGAGGGTTTTAATTGAGAGATTATTCTATGTAATTCAGGTAAATCTATCCTGGTGAAAGCATTTAATTTGTTTATAACAGAGTACTGGGGCTTTGGAGGTTCTGCAGTGTTGGGGAGATATACTTTGTTATCTCTAATATCATTAATTTTTTGAGTGAAAATATCAATATCCAAACCTAATTATGTCATATCATCTACTGTTAAACCGTACTTCTAAAACTTTATTATTATGCTGTATTAAGGAATTGTTCTGTTCTGTGTATTGTATTGTATTGACCCCGTACTTTTGACACCCACTGCACGCCCAACCTACCTGGAAAGGGGTCTCTTTTGAACTGCCTTTCCGAGGTTTCTTCCATTTTTCCCTACAAGGTTTTTATTGGGAGTTTTTCTTTGTCTTCTCAGAGAGTCAAGGCTGGGGGGCTGTCAAGAGGCAGGGCCTGTTAAAGCCCATTGCGGCACTTCCTGTGTGATTTTGGGCAGTATAAAAATAAACTGTATTGTATTGTATTGTATTGAAAAATACAGCAATGTTCTCACAGGTTTCACTGGAAGTATTTTGGGGGCATTCCTTTGTGTTACCTGGTTTAACAGACGATCAATTGTAGAAAATAAGACTCTGGGATTACTAGCATTGTAATTTATAATATTAGAGAAATAGCAGCGCCTCTCAAGACAGACAGTGTTATTGTATTCTGTTATTTTAACCTTCAATATCTCATAGTGGATAGTTAGTTTAGTTTTCCTCCATTTACGCTCAGCTCTACGACATGTTCTTTTTAAATCAGACACTCTTTGGGTCTTCCATGGTATAACAGTACTAGAATATTTTTTAACTGTCTTTTCAGGTGCAACTATGTCAACAGCAGTTCTTACTTTTGAATTAAATTTTTCCACTTTACTATTTACATTATCCTCGCTATTATAGCTGGCATTATAAACGGACTGATTGCTTAGAATAGTTGTAAGTTTTAAAGCTGCTGCTGAGTCAAAGAAGCATTTTTTAACAAAATGCTTCTCATGAGCGTTTTCTATCTTTATTTCTATATTAAATAGTAGAAGGAAATGGTCTGATAGACCGATATCAGTGACCTGCTTTATATCAACTTTAAGTCCTTTAGTAATCACTAAGTCTAACGTATGACCTGCTTTATGTGTAGGCTGATTTACGAGCGTCTCAAATCAAAAGAGTCCAGGAGGTTCATGAATTATTTTACTTTTTGGTCACACTGATTGTCGATATGAAAGTTAAAGTCGCCGACTATTAAGAGTGTGTCATAGTTTGTAACTAAAATTGACATTAAGTCAGAGAATTCCTCAAGGAAAGACGTTATATTTAGGAGGTCTATACACGGATAATACTAGAACGTGAGAATCTCCATGAATAACAACGGCGAGATACTCAAAGGACTTAAATTTACCAAAACTAACATCTTTACATTTTAATCGCTCAGTAAATGTTTGCCAATCCGCCCCCCTTTTTCCCCTGGCAGTCTGCACGAGTAAAACTGTAATCTGGAGGCGCAGATTCGATTAAAACAGCCGCCCCATTTGAATTAAGCCATGTTTCATTTAGCGCAATAAAATCAATGTTTCTATCACTAATAAGATCGTTTATAAAAAATGTCTTGTTAGTTAAAGCTCTAACATTTAATAGTGCCATATTTAATGTTTCTGAAGGGCAGAGCTGAATTTTATGCGTGTTATTGGTAATCGGAACAAAAACGAAGTTATTTTTGTTAACGCCGCTCTGTGTGTACTTTTTATGTAATCTACAATCCGTTTTTATAGTCTTAATGCAGTGTTGATCTGAAGTAGTAATTTCAATTAAATTATTGGTGTTTTTGCCGCACTGCCTAGATTTTTTACGTGCATTAAGATTTGTTATTAGATTATTAATGATGTGCACTTTAACGGAAGACTCTGTTAAGCCATTATGTCCTATCAAACCAGTAGCATTACGTAAGGGGTTAACAGTAGAAGTAGACAGTCAAGATAGCCGAATTACCTTAGCGATGTTTTCGGAGAGGACCCGGGCGCCAAATCTATTCGGATGCAGTCCATCCCGCTTGAAGAAGCGCTGCCTTTCCCAAAAGAGGTCCCAGTTGTCTATAAACCCGATGTCTTGATTGTCACAGAAGCCTCTCAGCCAGTTGTTTAAACCCAGCAGACGACTGTAGTATTCATGCGATCGTCTGACGAGAGGTAGTGGACCCGAGATGAAGATTTTTGCGGATGGGGTCCTCTCCTTCGTGTCTTCAACTAGTGCTGCGAAGTCAGCCTTGAGAACCTCCGACTCTCGGTGCCTTATGTCGTTTACGCCGGCGTGTAGAATGATGGATCCAATTGCCCTCTTGTGCTTCTGGTAGAAGGTCGGCGCCCGCCTCATCACATCTCGAACTCGAGCACCGGGAAAACAAGAAACAAAGGATTTTTGATTAGGGCACGTGATATTCAGGTTTCGTACAATCGAATCACCTACCACGATTACATCACCCGGGGTTGAAGGCAGACTGGGGACGCGGAGAGGGTCGAATCGGTTCTGGATTTGAATGCTCGCCTGTGCCGATGGAGGTGTTCTAGCCTTGAACCCCCGCCTGCAAAGCTGAAACCCGTCGGTAAGCAATATGAACATTGATGCAATGTATGGTATTTGAAATCTAGATATATAAATATAGATATGTAATATAATAAATAAGTAAATAAATAATAGATATAGATAAAACAGAAATGATCAGTGCATGATATTAGTTGTTTAAGACGTGTGAAAACAATGACAGGTCAGAATGTTTCACAGCAGAAGGATATCAAGAGTCTCAAAGTCCCTAAAGGTCAGTAGGAGATTTTCAGTTCTTTTCTACCTGCACACTCATCTTTACGGGAAAGTGGCCTGCATGTATAAAAGTTCTGTTTTTAGAGGTTCATCTTTTTAATCCTAAGCCCATCTCACAGGAAAGACTGTTTTTAATAACAGACCCAGCACATGAGAGAAACACCACACATGCCTTTCTGAGTTAAAGTTCTCATGGGATAATGGAGCAGAACCCCCTGTAAATACTTCTAAAGCAACTCAAAGGGCTTCTTGTTCAAACTGCATATCCCATCCACCCTTGGTGGCACACAATTGGCAGCACTGGCAGAGAGAATCTGACACCCAGGATACTAAATGATCGTATTGCCCCATCTCTCACTACCCCTCCATTACTCTGGTCTCCTGTTTGGGTGAGGTACCAGCAAACTATCCTTTACAACTTCAAAATGCTAACAAAACTATCTAATGACCTGTAAGTCTTATTAGGTGACTCAATTCAACGTCTTTCTTCATTCAATCAGATTTCAGTGGAAAGAGAGATAGAGGAAAACGAGAAGAGCTTCACTACTCTGATACGGTGCATTGAGGAAGCCCACAGAAAACTGACTGAGAGGATCAGAGAACAAGAAAAGAGAGAAACGGAGAAGGCTGAAGGAGTCATTGAGCGACTAGAGAAGGAGATTGAGGAGCTGAGGAGGAGAGAAGCTGAGCTGAAGGAACATTCAGAGACCAAGGACCATCTCCACTTCCTACAGGTGAGAGCGACACTTCACATGGAGTCTGATCAGACTGGGGTGTGTGGGACCGGAGAAACTTTAGAGTCAAATTTAAAAGATCTGAGGAGTTTGTACAACATGACAAGAACGGGCCATTTAGCCCAACACAGAATGTCTTTTCATATTCCCCTAATATTTTCAAAGGTACAGTACCAAGTCTCTGAGCTTCTGCTTCCATTTGCACTTTTTTCATGTATCTGCACTTGTCTGTGTAAGGAAGTCAAAATGTATGAAATTTACACTCAGCTAACTTTATTTAAAAGATGCCATCTGAAAATTGGTGACATCGACTCCCTTTATACTATTAAACACCTGGAAAACTTGGGGGTTGCTTGCAGGATTGGCACCCCAGCCACTGTAAAAACCTGACACTGTTCCAGTGTGGCACTGAGGTGTCACCCACTGCACTCGGGTCCCAATCCAGGTGGTGCGTGTGGCATCGTGCCATCAGTGTATGCTCCCAAACTGTCTCTCTGTCTGTCAGGTCACCTCCTAATGTGTCTATCCTAAAACTCAGAAGAGTCAAATCCAGTCTCATCTCTCGTCTCTCGACCTTCTCTTGTGCTGTCTGGTCATTTCTTTAATATGGAGACCAACACCACACACAATACTCCTGATGTCGACTCACAAGTGTGTTCTTCAGGTTATGGAGATTCTCTTCTAGATTTTTACTTCGCAGGAGCTATATAACTCCGCTTCCCTCTAGCCTTCTCTACTCTATCTAGTTGATGATGATGATGAGCACACGTCTTCATCAGAAGTTAACATTTTCTAGTGCAGACCTTCCATTGTGTAATTATACTGAAGAGCTTTCTTGCTACGTGTATAACTGCTAATATTTAATTGAATTAATGTCCAAACTATAAAGAGCACAATGTCTTGCTCTCTGTGCCAAGTCAGTTCTTTATCTGTGTGCCCAACAATTAAAACGATGACACTTGGACTTTCTGTTTGAGCAACGAGTCCTAACAACTGTTTGAAAATCTTTCTAGTCGCTGAAAACCCTCGACAAGTGCAGTTACAGGGTCCGATCTCACTTTGAGGTTAACTTGTGATTCAAATCGAATGTATCGCCTAAAGGGTGGTGTATTATAGTGTCATTGTCCAAGATGGAGCAAAGTGTGAAGTGCTGATCTATTAAAGATCTGTGGGTCCTCTCTGAAATCTTGTCGCCTCTTTTCTCCTGATGCAGACTTTCTCATCTCACTGTGTACTTCCTGCTGATGGAGACTCGCTGAGTTTCACTGTCACCGCTGATTTCTCATCTGAGGACCTGAGAAAGGAGCTGTCAGGTCTGAAAAAGACTGTGGAGAAGATCAGCCAGGGGGACATCATGACAAGGACTCCATCAGGTAAGTGTGAGGGTCTGGTGACATTGTGTCTGCTATTGAGGAGGACCAGAGTGACAATAAGAGATAGATAGATAGATAGATAGATAGATAGATAGATAGATAGATAGATAGATAGATAGATACTTTATTAATCCCAATGGTACACTGATTACATCTCGCCTGAAGAAGGGGCCTGAGTTGCCTCGAAAGCTTGCATATTGTAATCTTTTTAGTGAGCCAATAAAAGGTGTCACTTTGCTTGGCTTTTCTGTTAATCCCAAGGGGAAATTCCCATACTCCAGCAGCAGCATACTGATAAAAACAATATTTAATTAAAGAGTGATAACAATGAAAGTATAACAGACAGACAATAATTTTGTATAATGTTAACGTTTACCCACCCGGGTGGAACTGAAGAGTCGCATAGTGTGGGGTCTCCACAGTCTGTCAATGGAGCAGGACGGTGACAGCAGTCTGTCACTGAAGCTGCTCCTCTGTCTGGAGATGATCCTGTTCAGTGGATGCAGTGGATTTTCCATGATTGACAGGAGTCTGCTCAGTGCCCGTCGCTCTGCCATGGATGTCAAACTGCCCAGCTCCATGCCTACAATAGAGCCTGCCTTCCTCACCAGTTTGTCCAGACGTGAGGTATCCCTCTTCTTTATGCTGCCTCCCCAGCACACCACCGCCTAGAAGAGTTTAAGACATCAAGAGGTGAGACGCATGAAGATGACTGGCTCTTTAACATGTATCTATCGAGGATGTTATATTATATATACGCCATTTTATGGTGACTGCCAGAGAGATATCACACGCTCAGAGCACACAGTTGCTGCTAATTGAGAACTTTTGATATTTTCAGTAGAATATTATAATTCTTATACTTTTTCTTTATAGTATCTCTAAAAGTACTTTTTTATATGACATTATGATATTATACTGCTCAAAAGAATTAAAGGAACACTTTATAATGAGAGTATAGCATAAAGTCAATGAAACTTATGGGATATTAATCTGGTCAGTTAAGTAGCAGAGGGGGTTGTTAATCAGTTTCAGCTGCTGTGGTGTTAATGAAATTAACAACAGATGCACTAGAGGGGCAACAACGAGATGACCCCAAAACAGGAATGAAGGGTTTAACAGGTGGAGGCCACTGACATTTTTCCCTCCTCATCTTTTCTGACTGTTTCTTCACTAGTTTTGCATTTGGCTACAGTCAGTGTCACTACTGGTAGCATGAGGCGATACCTGGACCCTACAGAGGTTGCACAGGTAGTCCAACTTCTCCAGGATGGCACATCAATGTGTGTCATTGCCAGAAGGTTTGCTGTGTCTCCCTGCACAGTCTCAAGGGCATGGAGGAGATTCAACGAGACAGGCAGTTAGTCTAGGAGAGCTGGACAGGACCATAGAAGGTCCTTAACCCATCAGCAGGACTGGTATCTGCTCCTTTGGACAAGGACAAACAGGATGAGCATTTCCAGAGCTCTACAAAATGACCTCCAGCAGGCCACTGGTGTGAATGTCTCTGACCAAACAATCAGAAACAGACTTCTTGAGGGTGGTCTGAGGGCCCAACGTCCTCTAGTGGGCCCTGTGCTCACAACCCAGCGCAGTGGAGCTCGATCGGCATTTACCATAGAATACCAGAATTGTCAGGTCCACCAATGGCACCCTGTGTTTTTCACAGATGAGAGCAGGTTCACCCTGAGCACATGTGACAGACGTTGAAGGGTCTGCAGAAGCCATGGAGAATGTTATGCTGTCTGTAACATCATTCGGCATGACCAGTTTGGTGGTGGGTCAGTGATGGTCTGGGGAGGCATATCCATGGAGGGACGCACAGACTTCTACAAGCTAGACAAAGACACCTTGACTGCCATTAGGTATCAGGATGAAATCCTTGGACCCATTGTCAGACCCTACGCTGGTGCAGTAGGTCCTGGTTTCCTCCTAATGCACGACAATGCCCGCCTCATGTGGCAAGAGTATGCAGGCAGTACCTGGAGGATGAAGGAATTGAAACAATTGAATGGCCTTCACGATCCCCTGACTTAAACCCAATAGAACATCTGTGGGACATTATGTTTCGGTCCATTAGGCGCCGCCAGGTTGCTCCTCAGACTGTACAACAGCTCAGGGATGCCCTCATACAGATCTGGGAGGAAATGCCACAAGACACCATCCGTCGTCTCATTAGGAGCATGCCCCGACGTTGTCAAGCATGCATACAAGCTCGTGGGGCCACACAAGATACTGAAAAGCATTTTGAGTAGCAGAAATTAAGTTTTTGAAAAATGGACTAGCCTGCCACATCTTCATTTCACTCTGATTTTAGGGTGTCTACACAATTGAGCCCTCTGTAGGCAGAAAACTTTTATTTCCATTAAAAGACTTGGCATCCTTTTGTTCCTAAGACATTGCCCTGTCGTTATTTGTATAGATATCCAACTTCATATCGAGATCTGATGTATCTAATGTGTTTCTTTAAAGTGTTTCTTTAATTTTTGTGAGCAGTGTATTAGTTTGGTTTTTTATTAAATTATAATAAACACAGATTTGTTTAAAACCACAGTAGGTAGCAGGTGTTTTCCTTGGAATGTGATGTTCTTCTTCCACCATGCAAAGCATTTTGTTTTAACCACATAACTCCATTTTTGTCTCATCAGTCCAAAGCACTTTGTTCCAAAATGAATCTGGCTTGTCTAAATGAGCATTTGATACAACAAGCGATTCGGTTTGTGGAAATGGCTTCTTTCTCATCACCCTGCCATACAGATGTTCTGAATTGTAGAACGATGTACAGATACACCATCTGCAGCGAGATGTTCTTGCAGGTGTTTGGAGGTGATCTGTGGGTTGTCTGTAACCATTCTCACAATCCTGCCTCTTCATTTGCCACTACTGTATTTTTCTTGGCCTGCCAGACCTGAGTTGATTTAACAGCAACTGTGCCTGTGGCCTTCCATTTCCTGATTCCATTCCTTACAGTTGAAACTGACAGTTTAAACCTCTGAGATAGCTTTTTTGTAGCCTTCCCCTAAACCATGAGACTGAACAATCCCTAACCCTAATGTTTTTAGATCTGTTGAGAGTTACTTTGAGGATCCAATGCTGTCTGTCACTCTTCAGAGGAGAGTCAAAGGGAAGGAAGAACAACTTGCAGTAGACCTCCTTAAATACCTTTTACCACTCATGATTGGATACTCCTGTCTATGAAGTTCAAGGCCTAAAGAGCTTAGCCAACCAATTTGTTGTTGCAAGTAATCAGCATTGAGCAGTGACGGACATTCAAATCAGCACAATGACAAGGGGACCCACATTTGTACACAGCCAGTTTTTCACATTTGATTTAATTTCATACAGCTAAATACTGCGTCACTAAAAATCTTTGTTCAGAAAACACCGCAGTACTCAGATGTTCCTAGGAAATGAAAGACATACCACTGTTATCTTTTTTGTTGAAAGGAGAGTCAATTATTATGCAGGCTGGGAGGGGTTCCAAAACTTTTTCATATGACTGTAAATGAAGTCCTTTACATTGTGGCCAGTGGATTCCAGAATCCACCGGTTGAGCTCCAGAACAAACTGAACGTTAGACCTCCATGCTTGTTTAGCACAAATGGCTGTTTCTGATTTGAATTCAGACCCTCCTGTCATCCCTGTAATTTGTTTTTGTGAGGAGAACTCCATGTAGAATCAGGTCTGCTGCTGAAATCAGTGCCGTTATGATGACAGACCCTCTTGAAAGTATCGAGCCCTTTGTCCTTTAACAACGTACTACTATGTGTGACTCCAGCAGAGCTTGAAAATGGAGCTCCTACAAGATATTGGAAAATTGAGGAATATCCTGAACCATCAGGACAAACAGATCTGATCCTCAGAAGACCACGTTACGTCTGTCAATGCCAAACCTAACCTTGAAAATAGCGGAGCACAAGAGCAGGAGATTTTAGAAGCCATCAGTGACTCAGCATGTTAAAGCACCAACACGGGGTGAAGTCTGTCTGGGTTTAGTATTCTGTGATAATCACGACAGAACTGAGGGTGTCGAGGTGATTGGACCATCAGGGTCACGGGACCAGAATATGACACAATTCTCAGTGTTTTGGAAAAGTGCGAGTGCAAAGACTAAAATTGTTAAGTTGAACTTTGGTAGGGGAAATTTTAAGGAGATAATAATAATAATAATAATAATAATAATAATAATAATACATTTTATTTATTTGTAGGCGCCTTTCTAAACACTCAAGGACAACGAACAATAGATAAAACACAAATTATACACAAAAGTAAAATACAAAAGTTAAAATCAGACAGAGCAATTGTAATCAAAGAGAAAAAGCATTCTGAAACAAATGAGTTTTAAGTTTAGATTTGAGAAGTGAGAATGATTCAATATTTCTAAGCCCAGATGGTAGTGAGTGCCAGAGCTGGCGGGCAGAGCATTCAGTTGGTAGTGTTAAGACAGACGAAGGGGACAGTCAAGTGGATGGAGGACGAGGATCTAAGGGTGTAGGAGTGAATGGCAACATGGAGGAGGTCAGACAGATATGGAGGGGCGGGAGTGTGGAGAGCCTTAGAAGTTAGCAGGAGAATTTTGAATTGAATGTGGAACTTAACTGGAAGCCGGTGAAGCTGCTGCAAGACAGGAGTGATATGGTGAATAGAGGGGTCTAGTAATGATGTGACAAAGTCTAAGGAGGATGGACTGGGATAAGCTTTTAAGTGTGGGGACAGTCGAGGAGCAGTGGTACAGGTTTAAAAAACACTTTAAAATATTACATAGGACAGGTACATATCAATTCAGCAGGAAATTCAAAAAATAAAAACTCCACATTGTTTTAGTAAAGAGTTGAAAAAGAAGTGGCAAAGGAAAAAACAAATGAATAAGGCATAGAAGACAAATAACTACTTTTCAGTCCAAAGCATGATTACAAAATGTGGGAATAGAAGACGAAACTAAGTCGGACACGATAAATTGTAAACAACAGTTTTAAACGTGTAGACACGAGACTGGCTGTCCAGAATAAAGTGAAATGGCACCCGAGTGGACATCGCAGATTAATCAGATGCCGTACGAAATCCAAAACCTGCCTGGAAAAGTAAATGCCATGTTGGGGAACACTGTTATTAAAATAAATTGCATCGTTTCCATTAGGAACAGTACTTTGTAAAAGCTATGAAGAATTGCACGTTATTAAAAGTTTACCTTGTCGTTTGACGAGTCACACATCCAGCAGGTCTGGTAAGTCAGTTACTTAAAGATGAACAGTGTCAATACAAATAAAATCCATAAAGGCTCGATTGCACTCGCTAAAATAATTGTAGAAATCTTTAATAGCATAATAGCAGCCCGATGTAATCCAAAATACACGATTCGTCCGCCTGTTCAAAAGCAGTCTGTGAGCTGTGCAGCTGTTCAATCAATTTCCCTAAAAGGTTAAAGGTTAAAGGTTAAAGGTTTTGTCAACCCCCCCCCATATTGTACTACTAAAGTATTGATATGTGCTAAAACACCCAGAAATTATTGAAATCATCTTATAAATATAGCTTAAATTACGAACCTACGATATAAGCTAGTGTTTGAAAAGAAACTGTAAACGGTGTACACAAATAGCACTAAAATGTAAAAGAGCTCTAATTTTAATTGGAACAAATACATTTAATTTGAACTTTGCAATGAGAAGCACGCCTCTGTTACCTCCCTGTAAGTACTGGCCATACTTTTAAGAAGGTATTAATGGATGAAGTGTGGATTTAAAAACGAGACATGACAAAGAAAGATAATTATCGATATGTCTAATTGGGTTAAAGTCAATAAAATGTCTCCACTTTTTTTTAAAGCTTATAAACGTGCAAAACATTTTTACTTTTGAACCCTGATCAAGTTTAAAGGAAATGCTCTTTTTAATGAGAAGGAGACAAGTTTTTGTGAGAAGCAGAATGTGCCTGATGTGCGTGAATGAAGGTTGTGTATTTTAGCAACTATAAAGGTAAAGAGTACGGTGGCGCAGTGGTTAGCACACTTGCCAGGTGATACGAAATAAAGATTCAAGTATGTATGTTTTCTTTGTTGAGTCAGGATATGCTTTGTGACCGCGTAACTTTTTATGGGAATGCTTTCTCGTTGTGGAATTGTGCTGCGTGATTTCTCGATGGGTGGATTCACCTTGTAGTCTCTGAATTGGTTCGCCGTGAAGTTTTCATGATGTGGAGACTAGCGCCGTATGAAACTGAGGTGAGATGTACTCCCAATTTAATGAAAGTGATGCCATCTTGCATCCTAAGAAGTTGCTTGATTGTAATGATAAGCATGAAGGTAAAGAAGTGGTTAAGTGCATTGAACAGTGAAACCTTATAAAAATAAAATAAAAATGCACAACCTCGAGTGAGTTTACAGCATGTGTGATAGAGATCTCTGTGAATGAAATACTATTGTAAATGAACTTTATTCTGTGGATGAAGTGCAATTGTAAAACAGAAAGTGAGTATGAGAATATGTGAAGATATTTGAAAGAATGAAGCAAATGCTAAGTGTGTTGAAATGACTGCAAAGAGAGAAGGCTGTTGGTTTGTGAACAGTCACTTCCTCCAGTGTGCTGAATGTTGTTTAAAGAGCGTCTGCTTTAGTCAAGTAATCTGCTTGGGTACGAAGGTGGGATAAAAATCTAACAAAGAAAAATAAAAGAAGATGAATTACTCTTATTCAGAGTCTAGGGTGGCAGGCGCTCTTTTATATGTCATTTGTAAGTCTGTGTTCATCAGCTGACTGACCAATAATGTGAAATTACATTTAAAAGATACGGGGGACGCCTCATATAATAACATAATAGCATAGTAATAGGGGATCATATTCAAATTTAATTGTATTAGTATCTAAAAATGTTAGCAAGTAAAGTCAAAAAAGTGATCATAAGAATAACTTGATAATGCAATCTGTGCGTAGTCAGTGAGTCTGGGATGTCTTTAAAGCCTACAAGCAGAGGCTGTGATAAATAAAGATGACCTGCTGAACTTGTAAGTTGAACTGAGTGACAGGATTACAGCCTGTCCGTAGTCAGTCAAAGAGTTAAGTGAATTTCAAGAAAAGTATTATAAGCATAAAAGAATATATAACTTAAAGCTATAGATGTTCCTTTTCTCCAGATTCAGCAAACCCAATGACCAATGGATGAAAATAAATATATATATATATATATATATATTTCTATACAAGCTGCAAGAAATAGTTTAACAGCAAGTGTGGGCAGAGAAATTAGAAATCATCTGACTAAAGGGTGGTGAATAATTGATTATCAATCATAAATTAATGAACAACAGTTACTGGAATTATTTCCTTGCATGCTGATTAGTGCAAATGTAAGGGTATAACATCCTGTATAATAAAATGTTTCAATGAAAAATACAAAATATTAAATGTTGCCATAGCACACTAGACTCATTTCTTTCTCTAGTCTTCATATAAAATACAGTGAAGAGGGTTTACGTATTTTGATATATGTCAACTTATTATTATTACTTCAGTAATTATGAAATGTATTAGAACTGATTTGTATCTGTTAAGTGATTCATTTTATGAACTTACATCAATGTATTAAATTTAGTGCTCAGTGGATTGTTAAGTCAGTTATACATTAGGACCATTAGTCTCTATAAACTGTGCGGTTGTAATATCTTAGAGACATTTAAAAGATTGTGTCTCTTGATAAGATGAGCTACAGGTTGTTACAGGGTATAGATGTTATAAGAGTTTTGTTTTATGAAAACACTCAAGTTCAAATATGTAACATCTTATTATAATTTAAGACATCTGTGATGTAAAACTGTGTTAATTTTGTTTTGTGTATTAACCTACTGAAGAAACATTTTACTAGCCTTGTAATAATTTGCCATATTAATTTATCTCTAACTGTTATTTATGATGTACCTTATTCTGTAGGAAGTAAGTAAATCAATAAAGGTAAATAAGTAAATAACATTCGATCTGGTTTTTATGTAAGTAACATATAAATGTTAGTGTTTTGGGCACATGCACTGTCCAGATCTAAACACTAGCATGGAGAGTCGCCGTGGACTGAAGAGTCTATAGCTGAACGTGAAAGCTGCCGCCGCTGTACTTTGTATATAAGAGCCAGATCAAATGTTATTTACATATTTACACTGATTTCTTTACTTACTTCCTACAGCGTTAAGTCACAAGTAGACTGCAGAGCTACCGTGTACATATACAAAGTACAGCGATGGCAAAAGTGCGACGGCATTCTTTCTCTGATTTAGAACCATCGTCATCATCTAAATTCACGCCTGTTATAGAGCATCTTTATCTTTATGTGAAAATAGCAGTGTCAGATGGTGGTGAGATTGTGAACACGACTGACAGAATAAAACTGATATAACAAAAACAAAGCTAACCTTTACAAGTATCATACATTTACACCGGCTGTTACAGACTCGAATCAAATGTATGTTTTATTCTAAAATAGTAAGAATATGAGCAGCTCACTTCTCAAAATGGACTCGAACCTGAGAAGTTTTGATTACCAGTCAACAGTTGATACCGCTGTGCCACTGAGGCAGTTGTAGTAAATGCGTGTCAGTGTCACACCCTAAAGCTGTTCTTTTCCTGCTGTCAATATTCTTCAATAAAAGCACACTTGTTCTGTTATATTTGTACCTTTTGTGAAAATGTTTCTCTGATATTTGGACTTCAGGCTTCACACATTATACACTTCATGTCTACATTTTGTCAGTTATTACTAAAGCATTAAAAATGTTTCTGTTTTAACAATGTGTTTACATAGATTGTTGTAGACAGGAACACTCATGAGATAGATACAATGTAATATTTATTAAAGGTGTAATTTTACTTGACTTCTCACTCTATACAACTCTAAGCAACTGACATGCAGATAAACAGACTTGAGCTGAGATAACTGTGCAGTGGTGGGGATGTGAGAGCAGGCTGCTTGCTGTTTATCGACACATTTACAAGACAAAAGACGCTGGCAGAGTGGTGTGAAGGATTTAAGGTGGGATGGATTTACAAGTTTTTTTGTAGGCTTTGGTAACTCGAGTGTTAACACTAGAATTACCAGAGCCTACTAAAAACTCGTAATTCGTCCCACCTTAAATCACTTCATAAATCCCTTCACACCTCTCCGCCAGCGTCCCTTGTCTTCTAAATGTGCTGATAAAGAGAAGCTTGAGCAGCCGGCTATTCCATCCCCTACCAATTTAGAACGTGCACTAACTTCTCTCAGCTCATGCCTTGATTGAGTATCTGGGAGTGAAGTGGAGTTTTAGAGTGGAAATAATAGATCGCTGTTTGGAACACACGCATTTCATGTCTGTTCCGTTTCTACACTAATCTGTGTCAACACATTGTTAAAACAGAAACGTTTTTATATTCTAGTAGTAGATGACAAAATGTAGGCATAAACTATATAATATATGAAGCCTGAAGTCCAAATAGCAAAGAAACATTTTCACAAGAATAACACAATTGCACTTTTATTCAATCATATAACTGCAGAAACAAAAGCGCCTAAACATGTGACATTGACACCACTTTATTGTAACTGCCTCCGTGGCTCAATAGACTCAGCCTCCGCTTGGGAATCAAAAGGTCACGAAGTTCGATCCTCGCCTCCGCTTTGAGAAGTAAACTGCTCTTAGTCTTACTGTTTTAAAATAAAAGCATACATTTGATTTCAGTATGTAACAGCCGGTGCAATTTATGATCCTTGTAAAGGCTAGCTTTTTGTTTTTTTTAATTCACTTTTCATTCTCTCAGTCGCTCAGAATCAATCCATACAACCCCATCTGACACGGTTGTTTTCACTAAAGACGCGCTTATAGCTCTGCAGTGTACCACGATGCATACTAACGCCAAACACCCTCAACCTAAAGTCCCGGTTCTGACACACAAACGCTGGTGAAGCTGCTTTCTTCCTATCTCACCGCCACTTGCTTTTGGGGGGGATGGAATAGCCGGCTGCTTCTAGCTTCTCTTTATCAGCACATTTAGAGAACAAAGGACGCTGGCGGAGAGGTGTGAAGGGATTTAAGAAGATTTAAGGTGGGACGGAATTACGAGTAGTGAGTACAGATGTAAACCCTTGACACATATTTTTAGGTAGTCACTGAACACTGGAGAGATTCTGAAGGACTGCAAATGTCAAATATCATCCCATTATATAAAAAGGGTGACCGGCAGTAACTTTAATGTGCAGGTGCCACATGAGAGTCTGTGCATCAAACTAAATGAATTTGGAGTTCAGGGTGAGGTTTTTAGATGGGTTCAGAACTGTCTCAGACACAGTAACCAGAGGGTAATGGTGCAAGGAACCTTCTCAGAACTGGCCGATGTTATGAGGGGTGACCAGCAGGGGGCAGTGCTGGGGCTGCTGATATCTATCTATCTATCTATCTATCTATCTATCTATCTATCTATCTATCTATCTATCTATCTATCTATCTATCTATCTATCTATCTATCTATCTATATTTATAAAATCCAACGCCTGTCTGTTGTTCTGTCCACTTTTCACGAGAGAACTACTTCACAGATTTAGATCAGGTTTTTTTCTATAATTTGCTTGAACATTCTGGTTGATTTTGCGACTTCTCTCATCACAGTTCGCTTGCAGCAGCGATTTATAAGTGCAAAGCAAAGGCCGAGGGCAGGGGGAGGCATAAAATGAATCAATTGGTGCTCAAATTATTTGACACGCTGTCTACACTTCAATAAATACCATTTTAGAACACAACGATTCAGGAATTCCTACAGAATTTTTCAAATCCATTAATCCTCCTGGCATGCCACTCCACAACTTAGTATTAAAGGTAGGAGCACCTTTTGAGAAACCTGAAACCACCCAAACTTTGCAATGGTGCCCGTCTCCAGGTCTGTCAGCTTCAGAACAACATCATAGAGGTGATAATCATCACAGATTGTGACTCTGGCCAGAGGGTTTTAATCCCACACATTCCTCTAATTGCGACAGACTTACTCCTTCAATTCAAGAGATTACAGTTCCCGGTGAAGCTTTGCTTTTCAATGCCAATTAACGAGGCACTGGGACAGACCCTCCAGTTGGCAAAGGTTGATCTTCTCTCACCCGACTTCTCTCATGGTCAGCTTTACGTTGCTTTCTCCTGGGTTAGTTCACCAAACCGCTATGTCCTCGACCCTAATAAAACCAAAAATAAAATCCTGATAAAACCAAGAGAAGACCTCGGATAGAAAACCTATCAATATAAATTGTTCTCAATACAAATTAAATTTTATTTAATTGATTTTTGAAGTTTGTCCTGTTTCACTACCACGCGGGCGGTTATTTAATTGTCGAGGGTTATACTGATTGATGGAATGCTGCTGAGATTTTTCTATCTCAGCAGAGGACTTTGGAATATTTTGACCGCTGGGTTGTTAGTCAATTCCCTGACCAAGACCCCCTCTTGCCCAGTCAATTACTTTGACAATTCTTGAGACCAATGTGCTTCTGGGAACACTCAAAGCTTTAGAAATGGTGCAATCCTATTTCCCTGATCTGTTCCTTAACACCATTTTATTGTGGAGGTCTATAGGGAGTTCCTTGGATGTCATGGCTTCGTTTTTGTCCAGACATACAGTGTAAACTGTGGGACCTTCTATACACAGGTACACGTGGGGCTTTCTAAATGATATCCAATCATGTTGGCACAGGTGGGCACTAATCAAGTTCTAAAGACATCAGAAAGATAATTAAAGCAGACAGGATGAACCTCAGCATTATCTGGAGTGCCACAGTAAAGGGTCTGAGTACTTCTAAGAAGGAGAGACTTTAGTGTTTGACTTTTAATAAATTTCATGACCTTTCAGAAAACGTCTTCACTTTGATGAGCAAGAATGGCACATCGAGCCATTTAACCCTTGCCTACGTGCTTTAGGTTGCTAGTGAACATCTTGCCATCTTCACAGTTTCCAATCTTCTCTTTTCTTTTTATTTTCAGGTTGTGAAGCTCGAAATTTCACCTTACAGCCTCCTGAACCTCAGAGCAGAGAGGAGTTTTTACAATGTAAGACTGATTGGATAAAGAAATCATTTATCTTTAAATATCTCAGTGAATCACCAAGGTAATCCATTTGACACGAAGTGTCAAGTAAACTAAAAACACACATCAAAAAATCCTCCCGACTACGCCAATGGACTCCCTCCATTGTTCTTTATCCTTTTTCTTTGTCCAATTTCTTTGCAGTTTCTGTCGTTTTCTCTTTATGTTTCCCAGTCTCTTCTTTCTATTTCAGTTATTCCCTTATAATATTGATAAAAATAATTCATAATTTATTTGTACAGAGCACACTGTGGCAAAGGTCCTGGCTTGTGCCTAAGGATTGAGTGTTGCCCTGATGTTCATTCTTGTTTCCTCCTGGCACTTTGTCCATGTTGATCTCATGTGTGTCGTCTCTTTCTAATGGTAGACTCAGGTACTGTGACATGAACAGTGGCAAGTGTTACCTGGAGTTCCGGTGTTAAAACTTGGGGCTCTGAGAGACTTCTTTGAACATCTTTTGTGTAGATCTCTTTAAGTTCTTTCCCAGACTCATCGTCATCTATATAACCTTCTTTGTGAAGGCCTCAGAAGCTCTTTTGTTCTCAGCTTGGTGATAACACAAACTTCAACAACAAAGAACAAACCAAAAGAAATGTCTGAGGTTTAAATCAGAGGACAGCGTCAGACGACATCCTCTCTCGTGATGTTCTCATTATCTGCACCTGATCCTAATTTGAGTGATTTGAGGTGGTGATCAATGAAGGGGTGCACTTACTTTTTCCACATGTGAAATTTGCCTTTATGTTTATTTAAATAATACAATGGACTAGAGAATGTAAAGGACGTTTCTTATGTTTGATCACCTTTACTGTTTAAATGATGATCAAATCTGGATATGTCCACATACTGCGCCTTCAATAAATCTTCAGACCCCTTCACTCTTTTCACATTTTGAGATGGTGCCACCTTGTGCTAAAATCATTTCAGTTAATTATTCCCCTCATAAAGCAACACTCAACCCCCCTACAGTGACAAAGCAAAAACAGGATTTGAGAAAATGAAATACAAATTTAAAAACTGCAATGTCGCACTGACACAAGTAATCAGACCCTTTACTCAGGACTTACTTGAAGCTCCTTTGGCACAGCCTGGAGTCTGATGTGTCAGCTTGGCACACCTGAAGTGGGGGATGTTCTGCCATTCTTCCCTGCAGATCCTCTCAACCTCTGTCAGGTTAGATGGAGACCACCAGTGGACATCCATTTTCAGGTCTCTCTGGAGATGTTCAAGGCTAGGCTCTGGCTGGGCCACTCAAGAACATTCACAGAGTTATCCATAAGCCACCCCTGGGTTGTCTGTGCCTTGTGCTTTAGGTCGTTATCAGGTTGAGAGGTAAACTTTTGGCCCTGACTGAAGTCCAGAGCTCTCTGAGCAGGTTTTCAGAGAGGACGTCTCTGTTCTTTGACCTGTTCAGCTTTCTCTCAGTGCTGACTGGTGACTACTGCTGAAACACAACTCCTAGCATGATGCTGCCACCAGCATTGGAATGGCATGTGTACTGTAGGAAAAGAGTGGTGACAGTTAGAATTGAGGCCAAGCAGGTCAATGTTGGTCTCATCAGAGCAGAGAATCTTGTTTTCCACAGCCTGAGAGTCCTTTAGATGCCTTTTAGAAAACCCAGATTTGTGGAGTGTTGTAGTATTGACTGTCCTTCAGAAAGCTTCTCCATTCTCCACACAGGTTCTCTGAAGCTCAGCCACAGCTTCTTGGTCACCACTTTAATGAAAGTCCTTCTTCATTGATTGCTTTATGAAGAGTCATTGGAGTTCTAAACTTATTCAATAAAAAAATAATGGAGATCCCTGTCATCTGGGAAACATTCAATGTTGCAGAATTTTTGCATATCTTTCCTCATATCAGCGCCTTGGCCCAATCCTGTTTCTAAGATCTGCAGGCAATTCCGTCAACCTCATGGCTTGGTTTTTGTTTCACTGTGGACCTTCTGTAGACAGGTGTGTGCCTTTTCTAATCAGGTCCAATCAAGAAAATTGACCACTGGTGGACTCCAAACAAGGTGTAGAAACATCTCAACGATGACAGAAACAATTGGATGTAGCTGAGTCAAAGTTGTGTCCCATCAAAGGGTCTGAATCCTTCTGCCAATGGGATATCTCAGTTGTCTATTCATCCAACCGTCCTCTTCCATTTATCCAAGGTCGGGTTGCGGGGTCAGCAGCTTGAGCAGAGATGCCCAGACTTCTCTCTCCTCAGCCACTTCTTCTAGCTCTTCCAGGGGAATCCCGAGGCATTCCCAGGCCAACTGGGAGACATAGTCACTGGGTCTTCCCTGGGGCCTCCTCCCGGTTAAACGTGCCCAGAACACCTCAACAGGGAGGCGTCCAGGAGGCATCCTGATCAGATGCCCGAGCCACCTCATCTGACTCCTCTCGATGCGGAGGAGCAGCGGCTCTACTCTGAGTCCCTACCGGATGACTGAGCTTCTCACCCTATCTTTAAGGGGAAGCCCAGACACCCTGCAGAGGAAACTCATTTCAGCCGATTGTGTTCGTGATCTCGTTTTTTCAGGTCACTATGCATAGCTCATGACCATAGGTGAAGGTAGGAATGTAGATCAACTGGTACATTGAGAGCTGTGCCTAACGGCTCAGCTCCTTTTTCACCACGACAGACCGATGCAGAGCCTGTATTACTGCGGATGCCGCACCAATCCGCCTGTTGATCTCACGCTCCATTCTTCCCTCACTCGTGAACAAGACCCTGAGATACTTGAACTTCTCCACTTGGAGCAGGACCTCGCCCCCAACCCTGAGAGGGCACTCCACCCTTTTCCGGCTGAGGACCTCAGATGGTCTCGGATTTGAAGGTGCTGATTCCCATCCCAGTCGCTTCACACTCAGCTGTGAACCGATCCAGAGAAAGCTGAAGATCACGGCCTGATGAAGCAAACGTGACAACATCCTCTGCAAAAAGCTCAGTTGTTTTTAAGTACATTTACAAACATTTCTAAAATGCTGCTTTCTCTTTGTCATTATGGGGTGTTAAGTATTGCTGGATCAGGGAAACAATAAATATAGATTATTTTACCACAAGGGTACAGTATAAAAAATGTGAAAACGTGAAGGAGTATGAAGACGTTGTGAAGACCCTGCATGTTAAAAAGAAAAAACACGTCATGGGGTGCACTTACTTTTTCACACTACTGTATATTGTGACAGATTGGGGCGCTGTCGTCCCCTTGAACCCTCAGACCAGACGCCAGACACCAGATAAAAGTCCAAATAATGGAGTTATTATAATAATAACGTGCACAAAGCACCCTCCACTCCACAATACTTATATAATAATAAATAAACCAATACACAAACAACCCTCCACTCTCCCAGACGCGTTGTTCCCTGCCACATGACTCAGCTTGTCAGTCTGGGATTTCCCAGAGTCCTTTATAGTCCTTGACCCGGAAGTGCTTCTGAACCCTCAGTCCATGTGACTTCCTAGGACTTCCGGGTCAAATCAAAAACTCTTTTTTTTCATCCCAGAAGTACATCATTTCCTCTGTTGCTGTGTCTAAGACATACTTCCGTGTTATAGGGAAAATACACATCTCTGAGCCTACCTGCAGTGTATCCTGGCGGCCCTGACGTTATCCAGCAGGGTTGTGTACTAAAACTACATAGTCCATGATGCCCTGCCGGAATTCTGGGCATCTCCATGTCACAGGTAGGGCTCCCTCTGGCAGCCTGGGGGTATTGGCCGGGATGAATGGCCGGCCATAGTCCACAAGATACAGACAGATAAAAGTGTTTATTTAAAAATGAAGAAGTTGTATGTGAAATAAGTTAAAGCTGACAAAAGTCCTCATCATCTTCAACTCTTTACTCCACAGAGCAGACACTTTGCTTTGAGTTCTCGACTTCACAAATTTTAAACATTAAAACAAATGAAAATGGCAGAGGAAATTATTGGGGGTCCTTAGAAGTTCAAAGATACCACTGGACTGTGGCGACATCTCAAGCTGACTGACTCCTCTAATGAGTGTCACCGGGGTTTTCAGAAACTCAGTCAAGTCCTCACTCTGCTGTGTTGTGTCATTGTGTGCCTCACACTGAATGAGGACAAGAAAAGAGGAGGAGATGAAGAAGGTCACAGCCAAGGATGGTCAAGGTGAAGACTACAAGACCACCTCCACAGAGCTTCATGTTCCAGTGAGCACAGCTGCTAATATTCTCAAGATATTTGAGGGTCCGCAGGACTGTAGCCCACCTCCCTGATGAGACCACCAGAGTAAAGCTGACCTCAGATTGAACAGAAGGAGAGTTTAAATGGTGGAGAAAAAACAAGAAATCAAGAGAGACTCAGACTGACCTCCGAGTTCAAAGGACAACAGCGTCAAGTCACACCATCTGTTACTGTGTCAATGACAGTGGGCTCCATGGTAGAAGACCCCACTTCTGTAGGACACACACAGACTGGAGTTTTCTAAACTGCGTGTTAATCAGCCACAGTGCTGGAGAAGAACCTTTGGACTGAAGAAATGAAATGAGAGCTTGATGGTGAGTCACAGCAGCTCTGTGTCCACAGAAGACAAAGCGACACCATTAATGGTCTGAGGTTGAAGTGCTGAATCTGTGAAGATCACAATGAAATCAGGAGATCATCAAGATGTTTGGGAGCGAATGTCACACGGGTAAGACCACCAAGAATGTGGGAAAAGAAGACATTGTGAAGTGTCTGCTATGAGCCCTGAACTGAATCCAAGTCAACATCCATGGAAAGAGCTGAACGTCACAGCTGGGAGAAAAAGGCCATCAGACGTCAAGACGAGTGGGCCAGGTGGGCAGTGACAGGAGTAGAAGTCTCATCTAGAGCCTCAGGATGACCTTGATGGCAGTTATTAACTCCAAATAATGAGCGACAGAACATGAGGTGAAGGTCTGAATCACTTTGTGTGAGCCATCGGAATTTAATTTATTGTTTCAAATAATCTGTGAAGTCGAAATACAAAGAAAGAGTCTGCTGTGTGGAATAAGAATGGCGGGTGACAGTCACTGGGGTCAGTTTACACTTATTGGACTGAAAAGTGGGATCCGTGTTTAAAAAGTGGAAGGGAACCAAAACTACTGGGGGCAGATCAGTGACAGAAATAGTAGAGAGATAGACGTGAAAGGCACTATATAATATACAGATATTAAAGTCACTATATACTGTAAAAGAAATAGTATGATAGATGGAGAGACAATAAGAAAGACAGAATATGGCAGATAAATATGAAAGGCACTATATAAGAGAAAGATGAGAAGTGCACTAAAATAATAAATAATAGGAAAGTCATTATAACACTAAGAGAGAAAATGACAAATAGGAAAAGGAGTTAAAGACAAATACAGTAGACAGACGTGAAAGGCACTATAATAGATATATACATGAAAGGCGCTATATAATAGATAACGGAGTAGTGCGGTGTGGTGGTGAAGACTTTGGACTTCAAACTCTGAGGTCGTAGGTTCAAATCCCACTACTGACACCATTGTGTGACCTGAGCAAGTCACTTCACCTGCCTGGGCTACAATTGGACAAAGAAAAGAAAAGGAAACAATGGAATCTCAGATGATGGGAGTCACCTTGGATAAGAATGACAGTCAAATAATAATAAGACATGACAGGAAACACACTAAAGAAAGAAAGGAAGAGAGAGAATATGACAGATGGGCACAGTAAAATACATACAGGAGGTACACGTGAAAGACACTATAGTAGATAGATATTCATGAAAGGTGATATGATAAGAGATGATAGGAAAGGCACTATAACAGAGAGAAAATGTCAATGTCAAATTTATTTATATAGCACATTTAAAACAACATAGGAATGCTCTGGCTGAAGTGCTTTACAATAAAAGAAGAAGAAAAACATAAAATTAACACGAATTACAGAATTCATCCGTTTCTCAAAAGAGAGGTTACTGTCAAAGGTAACACCAAGATTGCGGACTTGAGGTTTGCAGAAGACAGAGAAGGAGCCGAGAAGATCAATTTGGGCTTTGGCTGATAGACCCATTATAAGCACCTCCATTTTATTTTGATTCAGAACATAAAAGTTTTAGCCATCCAGGATCTTAGTTCAGAAAGACAGTTATGCAGTTGATTTATTACAGAGTTGCAGACAGGAATATAGATCTGTGTGTCATCAGCATAGCAGTGAAAAGAAATGATAAATTTCCTAAAAATACCTCCAATAGAGTGAAGGTATATAGAGAATAAAATAGGACCCAAAATGGATCCCTGAGGAACATCACATTTAAGAGGAGCAGTAGATGAAAAAGAGGAATTCAAAGTCACTGAAGTCACTGACTGTCTCTATTGCTGCTGCTGTGTTTAATGTTGCCGTTAACTTTGCTGTTGCGGCTACTGCTGCTGCCTCCATTTTTAGTGGAGAAAACACAGCTGTAACAGCTGACTCTACCATACACCTAAAAACTTTAGAAATGCTGTTGATGTGCCGGCTGTATGACAGCATGCGATTACAGTATATTCGCCTGTGGACGATCCACCCCTGTCTTTGAAAAATGAAACCAAACACACAAAAATGCAACACATGATTACTCCATTAACCCTGCTCGCAGTGCCAAAATGTATTATTGTGGTATTACTTGCCCTTTACCTGTTTCCTCAAGGGTAAGTGTTCTCGTCAAGTTCGTTATCGGGTTGGTCTACTGTTGCACTTTAAGATGAACACACACACACAGACCCTAACCACAACAGTGCCCCATGAATGACACACACACACTGATTAACCCTTAACACTTTAAACCACGCAAGTGCATTAGGAATAACACAGCCTGTCATTCAGCACTTCGAGAGACTTACTTATTATCGGCACGAACAACATACGATGTTTTAGTGATATCTCAGACCCAAATATTACTTTTGGTCTACAAGAATACATTTACACATACAGTACAAAGACTCAGCACTCTTGACTATCGGCCATTTATCAGCCAAGAATACCGTCTTCTTCTTGTACTGTCTCTTCTATTGAGTGGCACACTCACTCTCAGCCTTATAAACCTTGCAGCACAGATATAATGGCAAAAAATCTGGCTACACTAGGTGCTCAAAGAAATCTAACTTATTAATTCAATCACTCTAGGCATTAAGACAAAGCATAGAAAGTTAAAAGCAGCATGGTATTTATTGCAATAATAATAATAATACCACAAGAACAAAGAATAATAGAAAATATGTACTGATAGGAAAGTCTGAATATATATAGTCTTTAGAAAAAAGGTAGAGATGACGAGGATGAATGTCCCAGGTGATGACCAGTGCTGTCTTCATCTGATCCTCTTTTTCTTATCCTTCTTCTTCTTTGCTTCTCTTCCTCTTTCTCAAACCAAGGCATATTTATTATGAAATGTCATGCCTTGATTTCACAATACATGCACCTGATTGGCTGGCTGTCAAAATGGTTATGAATTAATTCCCCAGGTAATAAAGTTTTTTGATATTGCCTCAGTTTTCCTTTCCCAGGCCGTAAACCCAATTGTTGTCCGAGATGTCCATCCATAAAGTAATTAATAGCCTGAGCCATGGCTCAGCATTCTTTCCCAGGCTGTAATACCAAATTCGCACTAAGCTGTGAATAACTGTTATAAAAGTGAGGTGTAAGGGAAGAAAACCTGCTTTGATTTGTCTTAGTTCATCTGTTTCTTGTCTCGAACAAAATATAATGGAAACCAAAATGTATAGATTTCATACACCATAACAAAAGTTACTATTGTTCTTTGCGCTGTGACGTACTGTAACTATAACGTCGCTGCCTTTATTGTTAACCGAACATTTCAAGTTAATGCTATCAATTTTACATTAAACAGTTTACTTAGTAATTTAGCTGCATTTTTTGCAATATCTTTGGGATTCTTTTCACTTTATTATTGTTCAGTAAGTGCCACGTCGTAAATTTTTCACCTTGAAAGTTAGTTGTACAGTAAAAATCGATGGCTATTTAAATGGTTATCTGTAAAGGTAAAACTAAAAGCCGGCCTGGGGGCCAAGCATGGATGTTTAGAATTTTTTAAATCTGGTCTATTATGAAATTTAAATTGTGGACAAATTTTTACCCCCTAGAGCCTGAACTGAGTCTCTTTGACCCAATGTGTCAAAAAATGCATTTTTTCTTACTTTGTTTTGTAAGAGAATTGCGAAATTTTGTGTATTTCATTGTTAGGTTTTCTGCATTAAGTGCACTTCACAGACAATTGCTATTGAATGTTGATGTTACATAGTTTGATGTTCATCTTGAGTTGTTACGATACTACGTCGTTATTATTATTCACGTTCAATAAAGGCTGGCTGGTTGTGTCACAAGCAATTAAGTCTCCTTGGTCGGTCTGAGTGCGCAGGTACGGTGAGCGTCGAATGCACAGGCGTTAATGGCGAGAAAAAATAGACCTGCAGCATCAGGCCCAATTTCATCTTAAACTGGCCCTGATCACATCCATCATGTCTGCCTCACTCACTGCTGCTCTCTTTGCAACTAGATAGATAGATAGATAGATAGATAGATAGATAGATAGATAGATAGATAGATAGATAGATAGATAGATATGAAAGACACTATATAATAGATAGATAGTGTGAACGCTGGCCCCGGCACAGACAGACGGACATGTTTCGTCCCATCACACCGTTTATTTACACTATATACAATTTAGTCAATATAAAAGTCACGTGCACTCACGAACCCCAGTGCCTCTTGCACCGATTTCCCCAAAAGTCCAGGGCCCACAGTCTCTGTGCCTTTTCTCTGGCCGCCTCTTGTCCTCTCGAGCTCCGTCTTACTGCCTCCCAACTTCCACCAATGACTGGAGGGAGGCGGCCCCTTTTATGGGAACCCGGATGGGCTCCAGCTGCTTCCCGGCACTTAGTCCTGGCCACACCCCTGTGTGGCGAAAGTGCCGGCTGTGCACCCGGAAGCCGTCCGTGTATCCCCTTTCGTCTTCCCCCCGGCACTTCCTGGTGTGGCAGAAGTGCTGGGCTCCCGGGATCAATAGGCACTGGGGCGCTGCCTGGCGGTGGCCACGGGTCCCTACAGGGCTGGGCTTTCAAGCCCCCTACCCGAGGCCTCCTGCATAACCAGGACGGACGCCCTCTCTCGGTCTGGAGGAGGCACAGGCCCTCCTCCGGTCTTTCAAGGCGTCCCGGCCGGGCTCCATCCCCGGCCAAAGACCACACGGGGTAAACTGGCATCGGGGCACCGCCTGCCGGTGATCACGGGTCCCTACAGGGCTGGGCTTCCAAGCCCTGTACCCGTGGTCCCCAATATAACCAGGACGGACGCCCCCTCGCGGTCTGGAGGAGGCACAAGCCCTCCTCTCCTCCTCCTGGGCGTCTCGGCCGGGCTCCAACCCCGGCTGGGGACCACAATAGATAGATAGATAGATAGATAAATAAATAATCTGTGTTAAAAATATAAAATGGTGATACATTTCTACTGATAGAATCATGAATCGTCTCCTTTAATGACAGAGTAGGTTCAGCTCACTCCATGGCGACTTTCTTCATGAACTTCATGTCTCTCAGCACTCGATGGCCGTCTTGTTAGCTGACCAATAAATCATCGAGCCGTCAGTCACAAGTTTATGACAATTCATTACAAACATTTCATTCTCAGTCAGTTCTTATTTTATTTTTATTTTTTATTTTCATGCTCCATGTAGCCCTGACCTGCAGGGTGTGACCCCTAAACGTTTAGTAGGCCACTGGAAATGGAAGAACAAAAGACTGGGAATGGATGGAGGAGATCAGGGATCAGGGACTTATTGTGAGGAAAGGAAAATCAGTTTGTGATGAAGTGTGACAGTGGATTGATTTTAAATTAAAGAGGTGGACAGTGACAATAAAAAGTGACATTTTAATAAAGCCAGTGGTCACTGTGGACAGTCCATTTGAACTCTGACCTTGACGGTGACCTTATGGTGTTTATCTTAATTTCAGAATTTTATTTTTAGTCCCCACAGATTCTGTCCAATCAGATGAGCTCTTTACTATTAGTGTCTCATCAGCGCAGCTCCTGATTGGTTCCTGTTAATTGTCTGTGTTATGCTCCGCCCCCAGTCCCGTTACACACTCCCAGATTTCCTCACTCGTTTTCTTTTCTCTCCTTTCAGACTTCTGTCCCCTCACACTGGACATCAACACGGCAAACGGACGCCTCCATCTGTCTGAAGGGAACAAGAAGGTGACACGTGAGTGGACAAAAGCCAAATATCCTGATCATCCTGACAGATTTGACTACTGGCCTCAAGTTCTGTGCAGAGAGGCTCTGACTGGGACTCGCTGTTACTGGGAGGTGGAGTGCAGTGGAGACAACGTGCTGATAGGAGTCGCATATAAAGGACTGGGCAGGAAAGGAGAGGGCTGGGAGTGCAGCCTTGGATACAACGACAAGTCCTGGAGTTTGCTGTGTTCTCATTCCCAGTACTCTGTGCATCACAATATAAACAAGACTGAAATCAGCGCCCCCTACAGCCCCACAATAGGTGTGTATCTGGACTGGCCTGCTGGCTCTCTGTCATTTTATAGCGTTTCACACACAATGACCCTCCTGCACAGGTTCAACACCTCCTTCACTGAGCCCCTCTATCCAGGGTTTTGGCTTAGTCTTCACTCCAGTGTAACAATCAGCCATCTGACACCATGTGACCACTGACCAGAACCCTCCACTGGTCACCTGATGTCCCCACAAGCGCAGGTCCTCTTTGTGTTTGTAGTTTGGGGTGAAATTAAATTTACAGGATGGCTGGGTTTGGGGGGGCAGCACCTCTGTGAGTGAATTTGTGGATGAGAATGAAGGGCGAGTGCGGCTGTCAGGGTCTCCATTATTATTGGGTTTGAGTAGCCAATCAGGTGTGTCTGTCATAATGATGGGCGGTGACACCTCAGACCTACAAATACCAGTCTGACCAGCAGGGGTCACTGTTGATTCACAGCCACATGTCCTTCAGGCTGACACCCCAACAACTACTAAGGTCCCCAAGTGTCACTGAATGTCACCTGTTAAGTAGGACAGCCATGTGGTCCTGCTGGATCAGCACAACTGAAAGGCGCTATACAGACTCCGTATGGAGAGCTCTTGAATAGTGACTATAGTGACTGAGGGGTGGGACTGAAGTGCAGTGGCGCCCTCTAGTGGACACCCGCCATATTACATACATGGGAAAGGTCAGCAGAGAAGGGGGGACGAGAAAAGAATATAGTGCAGTGGAAAAGAAATAAGAATAAAGTAAAAACGCAAGAATGAAACACCTGAAATAAAGAACTTGAAATATTATTTCTAAAACTAATTAAGATTTAAATGAATTAAGAGCAAAATAAGGGCGACACGATCACACAGTCACATGACCTTCACAGCTGACAGGTGAGCTGATTCTTCTGTAGCCAAACTGCCCCCTCTAGTGGCCACTCTCAGTATTACTCACACAGAAGAGCTGATTGACTGAATCAATATTTTATGCATATTTATTAATATTGTCATCACCTTTGAAGACAGGGCTGCTTTGTTAGGTTGTGTAAGATTTCATATTGTAAGAGAACATTTATTTTAATGAATTTGTTTGCAAACAATACTTTGTTTTTTATTCTCACGTTTATGTATTTGGTTACTTTTGTTGTCCCTCGTTTATTTATTTCTTTTTGTGCATTTCATGTGAATCCCAGAGAGGCGGGGCCACGTGACACTGCAGCTGGAGCTCCGCCCCCACGGGTATTTAAGAAGAAGCTGCGATGAAAGAGCCGCTCCAACACTGGGCTCTGTCCTGTCTGGTGGGCTCTGCTTTATGTTTTGATGTTTGGTGGTCTTATTTCTCCCCCTCCTACTGTGATGGTTGTTGGATTTTTTTCAATCTAGGTTTTCATTTTTTTGCGCCTGCTTCCTATTTTTTAATAATTTTTAATCCTTTCCTAACTTTTTTAAATAGTTATTTAAATATTCAGTAAACTTTATTTTGTTTTATTGGCCCAGGTGTACATTTAAGAGATGCTTTTATCCCTAAGACATTAAACATAATCGAGTAAACATCACTATGGGGACTGTTTGGGAAAAAGTGTGACAGGGCAAGGTGACAAAACTGATCAGCACAAGTGAAGATCTCAAACAAGATGCCAGCGAGTTCCACTTGTTTAGTTACAAGAACTTATCAAAGCCAGTCAGTCAGTCAGACGAAGTCCACACAACAAGAAGGTCTTCAAAAACACATCAAGGGTGTGAGTAGCTCAGAGAGAGGTGGGCAGCTCGTTCCACCAGCTAGGAGCTACACAAGAGAAGAGCCTGGATTGAGCTTTGATGGCTTACTGAGGTGGCACCACCAGACCTGAGAGGGTGAGAAGGAGCACAAGGCCTCATGAGTGCCTTCATATACACGTAGAAAACGCCGACCTACCAGTTGTTCTGCTGCAGCATCAAGGGTTTGAATTGAAAGGTTTGTTTCTTAATCATCAGTAGTGACTTGTTAGCACATACCAGTAACTGCTGCAAGTAAAATGTGACAATAATCAAGATGTGACATGTGACAAGACCAACGGCTGGCCATTGTTCACAGGCAATCTGTATGAACAAGAGACAGAGTGGTCAGTGAAGGAGTGCTGGAGGTCGATCTCCACCCTAACATGACATACCGACTTGGCCGTATTAGTGACGATAAGCTGAGCTGGACAAAGCTGGAGGGGTGGGGGGTGTTGAGTAGATGGACTGGCTGGTATAACAAGGAGCTCCATCTTTACCAGGTTGAGATGGAAATGATGCTTCTTCATCCAGGTGGAGACATCACTGAGCTATTCTGAAAGTCAAGATGACACCATGTGCTCCTGTGAAGACAGCTGGGTGTCACTGGTGTAGGACTGATAGGACTCGTGCAGACCGCCAGGGAAAAAGGGGAGACGGCTTGGCAAACATTTACTCGAGCCGATTAAAATGTAAAGATGTCAGTTTTGGTAAGTTCAAGTCCTTTGAGTATCTCGCCGTTGTTATTCATGGAGATTCTCAAGTTCTAGTACTATCCATGTATAGACCTCCTAAATATAACGCGTCGTTTTTTGAGGAATTCTCTGACTTAATGTCAATTTTAATTACTAATTATGACACACTCCTTATAGTTGGCGACTTTAATTTTCATATAGATAATCAGTGTGATCTAAAAGTAAAAGAATTTATGAACCTCCTGGATTCTTTTGATTTGAGACAACTCATAAATCAGCCTACACATAAAGCAGGTCATACGTTAGACTGAGTGATTACTAAAGGACTGAAAGTTGATATAAAACAGATCATTGATATTCGTCTATCAGAACATTTTCTTCTACTTTTTAATATAGAAATAATGATAAAAAACACTCATGAGAAGCATATTGTTAAAAAACGCTTCTTTGACTCGGCAGCAGCTTTAAAACTTACAAACATTCTAAGCAATCAGTCCGTTTATAGTGCCAGCTATAATAGCGAGGACAATGTAAATAGTAAGGTGGAAAGATTTAATTCTAAAGTGAGAGCTGCTGTTGACATAGTTGCACCTGAAAAGACAGTGAAAAAATCTTCTAGCATTGTTATACCATGGAAGACCCAAAGAGTGTCTGATTTAAAGAGAACATGCCGTAGAGCTGAGCGTCAATGGAGGAAGACTAAACTTACTATCCACCACGAAATATTAAAAGTTAAAATAACAGAATACAATAACACTGTCCGTCTTGAGAGACGCTGCTATTTCTCCAAGATTATAAATAACAATGCTAGTAATCCCAGAGTCTTATTTTCTACAATTGATCGCCTACTAAACCAGGTAACTCAAAGGAATGCCTCCTAAGTACTTCAAGTAAAACCTGTGAGGCTATCGCTGTATTTTTCAATCAAACAGTTAATGATATTAGAAATAACATAGTATATCCCTCCAACACTAAGGATTCTCCAAAGCCCCAGTACTCCATTATAAACAAATTAAACTCTTTCACTAGGATAGATTTACCTGATTTAAAGAAAATAATCTCTCAATTAAAATCCTCCACCTGCGTCCTTGACCTGATACCAACAAGGTTTTTCAAAGAAGTACCAGGCGTGCTAATTGATAATATTAGAATTAGACCACTCTAGACGAGAACAGGCCATTCAGCCCAACACAGCTCGCCAGTCCTATCCACTTGTTTCCTCCAAGAAAACATCAAGTCGAGTTTTGAAAGTCCCTAACGTCTTACTGTCTACCACACTACTTGGTAGCTTATTCCAAGTGTCTATCGTTCTTTGTGTAAAGAAAAACTTCCTAATGTTTGTGCGAAATTTACTCTTAACAAGTTTCCAACTGTGTCCCCGTGTTCTTGATGAACTCATTTTAAAATACAAGTCTCGATCCACTGTACTAATTCCCTTCATAATTTTAAACACTTCAATCATGTCACCTCTTAATCTTCTTTTGCTTAAACTCTAAAGGCTCAGCTCTTTTAATCTTTCCTCATAATTCAACCCCTGTAGACCTGGAATCAGCCTAGTCGCTCTTCTCTGGACCTTTTCTAGCACTGCTATGTCCTTTTGTAGCCTGGAGACCAAAACTGCACACAGTACTCAAGATGAGGCCTCACCAGTGCATTATAAAGGTTGAGCATAACCTCCTTGGACTTGTACTCCACAGATCGGCTATATAACCTAACATTCTGTTAGCCTTCTTAATGGCTTCTGAACACTGTTTGGAAGTTGATAGCTTGGAGTCCAATATGACTCCTAAATCCTTCTCATAAGGTGGACTCTCGATTTTCTGACCGCCCATTGTGTATTCAAACCTAATATTTTTACTTCCTATGTGTAATACTTTACATTTACTGACATTAAATTTCATCTGCCACAAATCTGCCCAAGCCTGTATGCTATCCAAGTCCTTCTGTAATGATATAACGGATTCCAAATTATCTGCTAATCCACCTATCTTGGTATCATCTGCAAACTTAACCAGCTTGTTACTTATATTCCTATCTAAATCATTTATATATATTAAAAATAGCAGCGGCCCTAGCACTGACCCCTGTGGAACACCACTCTTAACATCGCCAGTTCTGATGAGGTTCCTCGCACCATCACCCTCTGCTTCCTGTGTCTGAGCCAATTCTGCACCCATCTAAAAACATCACCCTGAACTCCCACTTCTTTTAACTTGATGCCCAACCTCTCATGTGGCACCTTATCAAATGCTTTCTGAAAGTCCAGATAAATAATATCATAAGCTCCACTTTGATCGTATCCTTTTGTTGCCTCCTCATAGAATTCCAACATGTTAGTAAAACACGACCTCCCTCTTCTGAACCCATGCTGACTGTTCAGAATAACTCCTGTCCTTGTCATGTGTTGCTCAATCTTATCCTTAATAATTCCTTCCATTAATTTTCCTGTGATGCTTGTTAAGCTTACTGGCCTATAGTTGCTTGGATCTGCCCTGTCACCCTTTTTATATAATGGGATGATATTTGCCATTTTCCAGTCCTTTGGAATCTCTCCAGTGCACAGTGACTTCCTAAAAATATGTGTCAAGGGTTTATATATGTACTCACTAGCCTCCTTAAGAACACGAGGATAAATATTATCTGGGCCTGGTGATTTGTTTGATTTCATCTTATTTAATCTGAGCAGCACTTCTCCCTCTACAATTTCCAAATCCCTCAGTACCTCCTTAGTAGTTGTGTTACCTCTGGAGGTTATCCACTTGCTCACTTGTAAACACCTCAGAAAAATGTAAGTTTAGGGCATCTGCTATTTCATTGTCTGTATCTTTTAATTCCCTTTACTATTCCTGATGAACTTGACCTCCTCCTTAACTGTTCTTTTACTACTAAAATACTGAAAGAATCTCTTGGGGTCTTCTTTCGCCTTATCTGCTATATTCCTCTCCAACTGTCTTTTAGCCTCTCTGATATCCTTCTTAATGGTTGCCCTCATTTCTCATACGCTACGGTTCTCTTTGCAGTCATTAGTCTTATATGCCTTATACAGCAGTTTTTCCTTTGCAACTTCTTTTTAAATCTTTATTAATCCATCGTGGAGTTTTTTAGTTTCCTATTACTTCCAAATTTAGGTCTGTATCTGTCCTGCATTACATTTTTAAACCTGTTCCACTGCTCCTCGACTGTCTCCACATTTAAAAGCTTATCCCAGTCTATCCTACTTAGACTTTGTCACATCTGCTCAAAATTAGCCCTACTAAAGTTCAACTTAACAATTTTAGTCTTTGCATCTGTACTCTTACAAAATACTGAGAATTGTATTACATTATGGTCACGTGACCCCAGTGGTCCAATCACCTCTACACCCTCAATTCTATCCTGATTATTACAGAATACTAAATCCAGATAGGCTTCACCCCATGTTGGCTGCTTTAACATGCTGTGTTAACAAACAGTCGCCGATTACTTCTAAAAACTCCTGCTCTTGTGCTCCTCCATCTGTAAGGTTATCCCAGTTAATATTCGGATAATTAAAGTCCCCCATGACTATAATATCCCCTGTAAACTTGCCTTTTTGATATTACTAAAAGATGTGTGTTGAAATTACTGTCTGAATTGGGTGGTCTGTAACACACTCCTAAAATGAGACCTTTTTCCCTAATATTTTCCAGGCGAAGCCACATGTCCTCACTAAGATGGGGCTCATCATCCATATTCTTGACATAGTAAATTTGTCATTAGATACGGGCGTCTTCCCAGACTGTCTTAAGACTGCTGTAGTTAAACCCCTTCTTAAGAAACATAATCTTGACCCCTCGGCTCTTGAAAATTTTAGACCCATCTCTAACCTGCCTTTCTTAAGTAAAGTTCTGGAGAAGGCAGTCATTATGCAGTTAAATGACCACCTCAATAAACCTGCTATTCTTGATAAATTTCAGTCAGGTTTTAGAACAAATCACAGCACAGAAACTGCACTCGTTAAAGTAGTAAATGACTTGCGAGTGAATGCAGACAGAGGCCATTTATCTGTTCTCATCCTCTTAGATCTGAGCGCTGCATTTGACACCATTGATCACAATATTCTTAGAAATCGCCTTAGTCAATGGGTGGGCCTCTCTGGCAGGGTCTTAAATTGGTTTGAATCCTACCTGACAGGGAGAAAATATTTTGTTAGTTGTGGTAATCACATCTCAAAGACACATGATATCCGATATGGTGGTCCACAAGGCTCTATCCTGGGTCCGCTGCTCTTCTCAATCTACATGCTTCCGTTAGGTCAGATTATCTCAGGGCACAACGTGAGCTACCACAGCTATGCTGATGACACACAGCTGTACTTATCTATAGCACCTGATGACCCCGACTCTCTTGATTCACTAACACAATATCTGACTTGTATCTCAGAATGGATGAATAGTAACTTTCTCAAGTTAAATAAAGAGAAAACTGAAATTTTAGTGATTGGCAATAATGGATACAATGAGGCTATTAGAAATAAACTGGATATATTAGGATTAAAAGTCAAGACGGAGGTAAAAAGCTTAGGGGTGATTGTTGACTGTAATCTGAATTTTAAATCACATATTAATCAGATCACTAGGACAGCATTTTTCACTTAAGAAACATAAGTAAAGTTAGACCTCTTATATCACTGAAAGATGCTGAGAAATTAGTTCACGCGTTTGTTTTCAGTCGACTAGATTACTGTAACGCACTCCTCTCAGGACCACCCAAGAAAGACATAAATCACTTGTAACAAGTGCAGAATGGAGCTGCTAGAATCCTAACTAGGAAAAGAAAATCCGAACACATCTCTCCAGTTTTGATGTCACTACACTGGTTACTGTGTCATTCAGGATTGACTTTAAAATTCTGCTTATGGTTTATAAAGCCTTAAATAATCTCGCCCCATCTTATATATCGGAATGTCTGACACCTTATATTCCAAATCGTAACCTCAGATCCTCAAATGAGTGTCTCCTTAGAATTCCAAGAACAAAACTTAAAAGAAGTGGTGAGGCGGGCAGCCTTCTGCTGCTATGCACCTAAAATCTGGAATAGCCTGCCAATAGGAATTCGCCAGGCTGATACAGTAGAGCACTTTAAAACAATGCTGCAAACACATTACTTTAACATGGCCTTTTTATAACTTCATTTTAATCGTAATTTATCTTAATCCTGATACTCTGTGTGTTCAATTTCCTTATAATAACTACTCATGGTGGCTCTAAAATCCATACTGACCCCAACTCTCTCTTCTGTTTCTTTTTCCTGCGCCACCTCCACCTACTCAAAGCTTCATGATGCTCCAACAATGATGGATGGATTTAAAGCCAGAAGTCTACGTGACCCTCATCATCATCAAGCCCTTCCGTGAGAACCCTAAATCCAAAGAGGACTGTTTCATTTATGTGAGGTAGAATGCCCAGAGGGGACTGGGCTGGCGGTCTCATGGTCTGGACCCCCTACAGATTTTATTTTTTCTCCAGCTAGCTGGAGTTTTTTTGTTTTTTCTGTCCCCCCTGGCCATTGAACCTTACTCTTATTCGATGTTAATTAATGTAGATTTATTTTGTTTTATTATTGTGTCTTTTATTTTTCTATTCTTTAATATGTAAAGCACTTTGAGCTACTGTTTGTATGAAAATGTGCTATAGAAATAAATGTTGTTGTTGTTGTTGTTGTCTCAAGCCCTGAATGAAGGGAGACGGCCCCTTTTATTCTCTCCCGGATGAGCTCCAGGTGGCTCTCGGCATTCCCCCATTGGCCACACCCCAGCGTGGCGGAAGTACCGGCTGTTCTCCCGGCAGCTCTCTGGGTGTCCTTCTAATTCTTCCCAAGGCTTTGGGGCGACTCCTGGTGGTGACCACAGGCCCCTGGAGGGTGGGGCTTCCATGCCCTCAACCCGTGGCCCCTAAAGCAACCAGGAAGGCGGCCCCCACGTGATCCAGGGTGGGCGCAGACACACATCCGGTCCCTCACGGTGTCCCGGCCGGGTCGTTGCCCCTGGCATCCCTGACATATATATATATATATATATATATATATGTATATATATATGTATAGATATATGTTGTGACTGCTAGGGGTCACTGTTGCCCCTTAAACCCAACAGGCAGACATGCAGGACACAGGCTAAAAGCACCAAGAAGATATTTTTTAATTATTTTTTTCCTGCACAGTGCCTCCAAAGCACCACAGCCACAAGAAACACGATTCTCGATAATAAACACAATATTCTCTCTCCTCCACACCTCCCAGCAAGCATTGTCTGTCTCCTCCTGACTCGGCTATGTTACTGGGTGTCCACCAGTCCTTTATATTGCCCTTGACTCTGAAGTGCTTCTGTGCTTCCATCCCTGTGACTGGAGTACTTCTGGGCTACGTAAACAGCAGGGACTCCCCAGTCTTACCGCAGCGTCTCCTGGCGGCACTCACGGTATACAGCAGGGCTGCGTTGCCGAACCCCAAGTCCCTTAGTGCCCTGCCGGCATCCGGGGCACTGCTGCAGTCTATTGTCCTGGGGGAGGCAGTGTCCCCCATTCATCCCTTAAATTGTATTGACTTTAGGAAAAGCTTGCGAGAACGTAAAGATACAAAGAAGAATGTCCTGGGCAGCTTATGATCTAGCAGTCGAAGTTGTTCAAGGAATGCTTCAGCTGACGATCAGATGAAAATGGTCGCACATGTCTTTCTTTCCTCTTCTGCAACTCTCCAAAGATCTGAAAACAAAGATTGTTGAGTCTCCTGGTTTAGGGGAAGTCTACAAAAAGCCATCTCAGAAGTTTAAACTGTCAGTTTCAACTGTAAGAAATGTAATCTGGAAAATGGAAGGCCACAGGCACAGTTGAGGTTAAACCAACGCAGCAGGTCTGGTAGGCCAAGAAAAATACAGGAGCGGCATATGAAGAGGCAGGATTGTGAGAATGGTGACAGTCAACCACAGATCACCTCCATAGACCTGCAAGAACATCTCACTACAGATGGTGTATCTGGACATCGTTCTACAATTCAGAACATCTGTATGGCAGGGTGATGAGAGAGAAGCCCTTTCTGCACTCACACCACAAACAGAGTCGCTTGTTTCATTTAGACAAGCCAGATTCATTTTGGAACAAAGTGCTTTGGGCTGATGAGACACAAATGAGTTATTTGGTCATAACAAAAAGCGCTTTGCATGGCGGAAGAAGAACAAGAAAAACACCTGCTACCTACTGTCAAATTTGGTGGAGTTCCCATCATGCTGTGGGGCTGTGTGGCTAGTTCAGGGACTGGGGCCCTTGTTAAAGTCGAGGGTCGGATGAATTCAACCCAATATCAACAAATTCTTCAGGATAATGTTCAAACATCAGTCACAAAGTTGATGTTATGCAGGGGTTGGATATTCCAACAAGTCAATGAGCCAAACCACAGTTTGAAATCTAGCAAAGGCATTGATGCAGAGGGAGAAGTACAATGTTCTGGAATGGCCGTCACAGTCCCCTGACTTGAATATCATCGAAAATCTATGGGATGATTTGAAGCAGGCTGTCCATCAAATTGAACTGAACTGGAGAGATTTTGTATGAAGAAGGTCAGAAATACCTCCATCAGAATCCAGACACTCATCACAGGCTATACAGTGGGATGCAAAAGTTTGGGCAACCTTGTTAATAGTCATTATTTTCCTGTATAAATCGTTGGTTGTTACGATAAAAAATGTCAGTTAAATATATCATATAGGTGACACACACAGTGATATTTGAGAAGTGAAATGAAGTTTATTGGATTTACAGAAAGTGTGCAATAATTGTTCAAACAAAATCAGGCAGGTGCATAAATTTGGGCACCACAAAAAAGAAATGAAATCAATATTTAGTAGATCCGCCTTTTGCAGAAATTCCAGCCTCTAAACGCTTCCTGTAGGTTCCAATGAGAGTCTGGATTGTGGTTGAAGGTATTTTGGACCATTCCTCTTTACAAAACATCTCTAGTTCATTCAGGTTTGATGGCTTCCGAGCATGGACAGCTCTCTTTAACTCACCCCACAGATTTTCAATTCTATTCAGGTCTGGGGACTGAGATGGCCATTCCAGAACGTTGTTCTTGTTCCTCTGCATGAATGCCTTAGTGGATTTTGAGCAGTGTTTCGGGTCGTTGTCTTGTTGAAAGATCCAGCTTTGTCACTGATTCCTGGACATAGGTCTCCAGAATCTGCTGATACTGAGTGGAATCCATGCGTCCCTCAATTTTGACAAGATTCCCAGTCCCTGCACTGGCCACACAGCCCCACAGCATGATGGATCCACCACCATATTTGACTGTAGGTAGCAGGTGTTTTTCTTGGAATGCTGTGTTCTTTTTCCTCCATGCAGAACGCCCCTTGTTATGCCCAAAGAACTCCATTTTAGTTTCATCAGTCCACAGCACCTTATTCCAAAATGAAGCTGGCTTGTCCAAATGTTCTTGAGCAGACCTCAAGCGGCTCTGTTTGTGCTTCCTCTTCATCACTCGCATACAGCATCTCCTTGTGTAAAGTGCGCCGAATGGCTGAACGATGCACAGTGACTCCATCTGCTGCAAGATGATGTTGTAAGTCTTTGGTGCTGCTCTGTGGGTTGACTCTGACTGTTGTCACCATTCGTCACTTCTGTCTATCTGAAATCTTTCTTGGTCTGCCACTTCGAGCCTTAACTTGAACTGAGCCGGTGGTCTTCCATTTCCTCAATATGTTCCTAACTGTGGAAACAGACAGCTTCAATCTCTGGGACAGCTTTCTGTATCCTTCCCCTAAACCATGATGGTGAACAATCTTTGTCTTCAGGTCATTTGAGAGTTGTTTTGTGACCCCCATGTTGCTACTCTTCAGAGAAAATTAAAGGAGGAGGGAAACTTACAATGGACCCCCTTAAATACTCGGATTCACCTGTGTATGTACAGTGGTGTGAAAAACTATTTGCCCCCTTCCTGATTTCTTATTCTTTTGCATGTTTGTCACACAAAATGTTTCTGATCATCAAACACATTTAACCATTAGTCAAATATAACACAAGTAAACACAAAATGCAGTTTTAAATGATGGTTTTTATTATTTATGGAGAAAAAAAAAATCCAAACCTACATGGCCCTGAGTGAAAAAGTAATTGCCCCCTGAACCTAATAACTGGTTGGGCCACCCTTAGCAGCAATAACTGCAATCAAGCGTTTGCGACAACTTGCAATGAGTCTCTTGCAGAATTGTTGTAATTCAGCTTTATTTGAGGGTTTTCTAGCATGAAGCGCCTTTTTAAGGTCATGCCATAGCATCTCAATTGGATTCAGGTCAGGACTTTGACTAGGCCACTCCAAAGTCTTCATTTTGTTTTTCTTCAGCCATTCAGAGGTGGATTTGCTGGTGTGTTTTGGGTTTTGGGTCCTGTTGCAGCACCCAAGATCGCTTCGGCTTGAGTTGACGAACAGATGGCCGGACATTCTCCTTCAGGATTTTTTGGTAGACAGTAGAATTCATGGTTCCATCTATCACAGCAAGCCTTCCAGGTCCTGAAGCAGCAAAACAACCCCAGACCATCACACTACCACCACCATATTTTACTGTTGGTATGATGTTCTTTTTCTGAAATGCTGTGTTCCTTTTACGCCAGATGTAACGGGACATTTGCCTTCCAAAAAGTTCAACTTTTGTCTCATCAGTCCACAAGGTATTTTCCCAAAAGTCTTGGCAATCATTGAGATGTTTCTTAGCAAAATTGAGACAAGCCCTAATGTTCTTTTGCTTAACAGTGGTTTTGCGCCTTGGAAATCTGCCATGCAGGCCGTTTTTGCCCAGTCTCTTTCTTATGGTGGAGTCGTGAACACTGACCTTAATTGAGGCAAGTGAGGCCTGCAGTTCTTCAGACGTTGTCCTGGGGTCTTTTGTGACCTCTCGGATGAGTCGTCTCTGCGCTCTTGGGTAATTTTGGTGGCCGGCCACTCCTGGGAAGGTTCACCACTGTTCCATGTTTTGCCATTTGTGGATAATGGCTCTCACTGTGGTTCGCTGGAGTCCCAAAGCTTTAGAAATGGCTTTATAACCTTTACCAGACTGATAGATCTCAATTACTTCTGTTCTCATTTATTCCTGAATTTCTTTGGATCTTGGCATGATGTCTAGCTTTTGAGGTGCTTTTGGTCTACTTCTCTGTGTCAGGCAGCTCCTATTGAAGTGATTTCTTGATTGAAACAGGTGTGGCAGTAATCAGGCCTGGGGGTGGCTACGGAAATTGAACTCAGGTGTGATACACCACAGTTAGGTGATTTTTAACAAGGGGCAATTACTTTTTCACACAGGGCCATGTAGGTTTGGATTTGTTTTCTCCCTAAATAATAAAAACCATCATTTAAAAACTGCATTTTGTGTTTACTTGTGTTATATTTGACTAATGGTTAAATGTGTTTGATGTTCAGAAACATTTTGTGTGGCAAACATGCAAAAGAATAAGAAATCAGGAAGGGGGCAAATAGTTTTTCACACCACTTTAGGTCAGGGGTCACTGAGCTTTCCAAGCCAATTGGAGTTCCAATAATTAGTTCTAACAGTTTTGGAATCAATAAAATGACAAATTTATGCACCTGCCTGATTTTATTTAAACAATTATTGCACACTTTCTGTAAATCCAATAAACTTCATTTCACTTCTCAAATATCACTGTGTGTGTCTCCTATATGATAGATTTAACTGACATTTGTTATCGTAACAACCAACGATTTAGACAGGAAAATAATGAAGATTAACAAGGCTGCCCAAACTTTTGTATCCCACTGTAGTAAGACAGCGTCTACAGGCTGTTAAATTTGCAAAAGGAGGCTCAGCTAAGTATTGACATCATATCTCTGTTGGGGGGCCCACATTTATGCGCTTGTCTAATTTTGTTATGATGCATATTTCATATTTTCTGTTAATTCAATAAACTTAATGTCACTGCTGTAATCCTACTGTGTCCATAAGGCATGTCACTTATTAAACATATTGCTACTTTGAAAGCTCAGCCAATGAGAAACACAAATCCAAAGAAATAAGAGGGTTTCCCAAACTTTTTCATATGAAAAAATACTGACAGAAATACTGATGTGAATTACACTTTAGCAGACCCCCTGTGACAGGTCACCTCTTCTCTCACCTTGTGGTCTTCACTTTATTAGCTCCTGTCTCACATTAACTGTTCACCCTCAGTGTCTCCTGAGATGTTCTCTCTGTGAGCTCTCAGCTTTCTCTTTAAATCTCCTCCTCCTCCTCCTCCTCACTGACCACAAACTTTCAGTTTCGTTTCCTCACAAGTCACTTCCTTGTTTTTCTGACTGATTCTCTCTGCCTGCCTCTCCTCAGACTGACGATGGCTGAGGCCCAGATGTTTGTATCACAGGATAAGTTCACTTGCTCGGTGTGTCTGGACGCCCTGACTGACCCCGTCTCCATCCCCTGTGGTCATAATTTCTGTCTGAAGTGCCTCACAGACTGCTGGGATCAGAGCCAAGAGTGCAGCTGTCCTCAGTGCAGACACACCTTCACCACAAGGCCTGAGCTGAACAGAAACACTCTGCTGAATGAAGTCATCAAGAAGTTAAAGAAGACAACAATCAGTCCTCCTTCATCTCAGAATTATGCCGGCCCTGGAGACGTGGAGTGTGACGTCTGCACTGGGAAGAAGTTCACAGCCGTGAAGTCCTGTCTCACCTGCATGGCCTCTTTCTGTCCGAGTCACCTGCAGCCTCACTATGAAGGAGCGGCCTGGAAGGGACACAAGCTGGTTGATCCTGATGGATATCTGAAGGAGAAACTCTGTGAGAAACATCAGAAAAGTCTGGAGATGTTTTGCAGAACTGATGATTCCTGTATCTGCACGATGTGTGCGGTGACTGGACATAAAAATCATGAAATGGCTGTGCTGGAGACAGAAAGAGAAGAAAAACAGGTGAGTGGAGTTTAGTGTTTAATAGAAAATAACTAAGTAACAGGAGTTAAGGTGTTTGTAAATAGGGATGGATGGAGACATCTGTCCATCTGTCTTATAACCTGACTTTTCAAGTAGAGGATAGTCCTGAGCTGGAGGATATCCTGCTGACATGGAGCGTAAGGCTGGGACACTCAGTATTATCCATGGACCACAGATGGTGCTCTCATTAGGCCGAGCTCAGTCTCTTTGTAGTCTAATTAGATTTTTCTTTAGAGTATCTGAGTCAGTGGTGGGCAAACTAAAGCCGGCAGACCGGAACGTATCTGTAACACGGGTGCGAGTGGCCCATGGACTGTTTGTAGAAATATCTAATACTCTGACCCTGATGAGGTGTTCTTAACAAGAGGATGATGTAGTTGGCTTGTTTAGGTGTAGACGGTCACCATACAGTGTCATCCAAAGTATACTTCAGTACTCCAAGGCTTCACAACATGAATAAAATCAATCTGTAGTGCTGTCACATATGGGATACGTGTGTTTAGAGAAAGAGAGTAAGCAGTGGTGGAGGGCCTACTCACACAGATAAATGAGGAAAAATCTACTCGGTAAAAAATGAAGTACCTCTTTGACCTTTCTATGTAAGTAAAACTAAGAATTACTTGCCTGAAAATACGCTGAAAGTATTAAAGTTAAAGTCCGTGTCGAAGTTGCTCTCTGATTCAGCAGTGCAATATGGCGTCAGGGCTGCCTACTCGATGTATGTTGTGTTAATATAAAATTAGTGCAGGTTGTGCTGTTTTAATTAAGAACGATGCCAATTGTGCTTGTGACAAAGCCGGATGAAGACCACCATGAGCCCCAGGGTATCCCAATTCAACTGGTGCCTCCCCCTCATCACATGCATTTGAGGGTTACTTGTGTTCTCTTCTGTGTATTGTGTTGTATTGACTCGTTTTATTTTGACACCCACAGCACACTCAGCCTACCTGATAAGGGGTCTCTCTGAACTGCCCTTCCTGACCTTTCTTCCATTTTTTCCTACTTGGGTTTTTTAAGGAGTTTTTCCTCATCGTCTTAGAGAGTCAAGGCTGGGGGTCTGTCAAGAGGCAGGCCTGTTAAAGCCCATTGCGGCCCTTCTTGTGCAATAAATAAATTGTATTGTGTTGTGAACATCACATACGTCAACCATAAACCAGGCACGGGGATTGAAGTAGAAAAACAAATCCCAAACATTATATCGGATCACGTTGACTTTCTTTTTTGTGTTCATTACAGGGTCAGCACCCAAATAAATTTAGCAGGTGGGGCACTGGACTTTCACGGGGGTTTATGTGTTATTACAATTAAATAAAATATTTTCAATTTACGCCTGACAGTGCATAAGTTAGAACTTCATTTTTCTGTGTGGCTTTTTACAGAAGCTTTTTAAATAAAGAATTATATAAATAGATAAATAAATATATAAAAACACACAAACTATGCTCTGAACATGCACCAGAATGGAAGTTTAAAAAGAAACAACATTTATTTTTATAGCACATTTTCATACAAACAATGTCGCTCAAAGTGCTTTACAGGATGAAGAAAAGAGAAATAAAAGACAAAATATATAAGAAATAAAATTAGGCAAAAAAAAAACTCCAGACGGCTGTAAAAAAATCTTCAGGGGGTCCGAGGCCATGAGACCACCCAGTCCCTCTAGGCATTCTACCTCACAATCAGTCCTCATGGCATTCAGGGTACAAGAAAGAAAACTTCTTACTTGGCATTTCCAGTCCCAGTGAGGCGCTAGGTAGACATATTGCTGTTGGTATAAAGGAGCCCCAGTCGTGTTCCTCAGGGTTAGGGTGTCAAGCCACAGAGATGAGTGTACCTTTGTCACACAAGATGATAAAATAAGTGACACCAGAAACACACACACTGAACACAAACACAGCCCTGAGCAGCAGGAGATCTTAACTCTTACACCACCCGAACCGGCTATAGTCGTGTCTCAGTGCAATTTGCCAGCACGCCAGAGCTGATCAGTCCGTGCCGTACGTTCGTTGAGCAGCCAGTTTGTGCCCACTGGCGCCCCCTGCAGCCTCACAGTCTCTGGGATTGAGCCGCTGCACTAGACTGGCCTGCCAGCATCAGCGCTTACCTCTGTGTGTTTGTGTTCAGCCCGTTCAAGTGCAGTTGACTCTGTGATTTACTGAATCTCATCAATGGCGTCAGTTGCTCCTTGTACAGATCATAACATGTTGTTGCAGTAGTTTTCTAAATAGTTTTTACAGTTTATTGGCTGAGTGTGAAATGATCAGTTTTGTACTAATTGTGATGCTCTTTGTATGAAAAAAAATACGTGTTCCATTAAAATTTCACCTTTTCTTTGTGAATTCTGACATTTAATTAAAAAGTGCAGCAGAAAAGTATTTGGCATCCAGGGGTGTATTAACCCCCAAGTATGTGGCAGTTTATCCATCCATCCAACTATTACCCAACCTGCTATATCCTAACTACAGGGTCACAGGGGTCTTATGCAGCTAATACAGGACGCAAGGCAGGAAACAAACTCAATGCAGAACATGTAAACTCCACGCAGGGAGGACCCACAAAGTGAACCCAGGTCTCCTAACTGCGAGGCAGCAGCACTACCACTGCACCACTGTGGCGCCCGTGGCAGTTTTAGAGTTTAAATAAAACAAAACATAAATATGTCAAAAACAGTTCAACTTACCGCTGCATGCCAATTTAATAAGCTCTTAATACTTAATCAATTTTAAAGTCAACTCCACCAGGCTGCTGCCTGACATCACTTAGTGAACAGACAGGTGATGTTCAACCACTGAACTTACCTTTTGAAGAGCTGAACCTGAAGAGTCCATAAACTGAACTTCAGCTGACGTAAGGTAAGTCATCGCCTCACAATCTCTCTTTAGTTTTACTTTTCATTACACCACAGGGCTCTCACTTTGAATGACCGTCCATTTTCTCTTTTTGAGCATTCAAACTCATCAACTGTCTCATTAAACTAACTTATGAGATGTCTGCTCTGATCCAGCTCTACCCGCTCACGATTTTTTTATTGGACAGGTTTATAACTGTGAGGATTGATGGGTGACAGTGGCAGACAGCGCGTTGTTGTAAGTGTCTGTACTGTCGGTAAAAACTTGAAGTTTTGTGTTTCTAGCAAATGCAAAGGCCCCTTTGTGAGCATCTGAGTCCCCCAGTAGACCCAGTCACATATAGACATATTAGTTTAACATTCTGTTTAGATCAGAGTCAACTTTATTGTCATGTCAATGCAGTTTAGCATCTCACCAGGAAGTGCCAACAGTAGACTGAGGTGCAATAGGCAGTGGCTGCAAGTAGTTCATGAAACAGTAAGGTGCAATAAGGCAACATACAAATGAGAATATCTGTCTTCTTATATAATACGCTAACGTTGCTGTCCGTTTGTCTGTCCAGGATTTTAACTCTTTGAGGGCTGAATATTTTTTCCAAAAAACGGTTTCTGAAAAGCAATGGTTGCACACAGAAATCAACAAAAAACATCTGGTGCTGCATGCTGTGGCTGCCAGTTTGCCAAGAATGTGCAGCAGGCTTTCTGCCAGGCTGTCTTCACATGGCTGGGGCAGCACCGGCAGCGATCATGGGCGCAGTTCATTGCAATGTGGTTTCTACCTCTTATCATTGTTAAGTGGCAGTCCTACCTGGTGAACATTGTCAGTGCCACGAGCAACTGAGGACAAATCAGCTGAATCTGACACCTCACATTCGTTTTCGATCACTTGTATAAAAATCGGAGTCCAACAAGTCAAAGTCCAATTCAGAGATAATAAGTAAAATGTCGTCTGCAGAGTATTTTGCTTTAGGCATCCGCTTTGATCTCTTGCCAGATGTCAGTCTCATTTTTGCCGTTGTCTGTGCCTTGCTACTCACAAGAGTGCAAGAAATCTCAGTCAAACCAATGAATCTAACTTTCCTTCAGGCAATGAGAGTCCAACTAAAACATAACAGTTGGTTTTTTCACAATTTACAGTTCATTACCATCGTCAACTCCTCCTTTTGACAAAAGTTAAATTAGCTCTCAAACCATCTGACCTATTGACCTGAAATCTGGTACACATCTACTACGTGACGTCTACTATCTGCTTTCTGGGTGATGATTGACCTCCAAGGTTAATCCTCTTTTTATTTTTATTTTATTGTATTGTAGAATCAACTCTCAGCAGCAGGGTGGTGCATGCGTATGGGCGCTGTTCTCATTCCCTACCAGCTTCGCCATCACTTCCTCTACCTCTACATATCATAAATCATTCTTGAGGCAGATTGAAGACTTAAGTCCCAGCTTAAGTGAAAAATTTAAGAAAAACTTTCAAAGTAATTGCAACACAAACACAGACTTAATCAGTTTTATTGTGAAAAGATGCCAACAGAAGAAGAGAAGAAGTGGGCCGCTAGGGTGGAGAGAAGAAGAGCTGCTGAGGAAGGAGCCAACGCATCAACCTCTGACAAATGAATGATAAACGTACAGAGAAAGAGGAGGAAGACTAGGAATGATCAAGTCAAGTGGACTCACTGCACGTTATCGTTATATCAGTGATCAGTCATTACTGGTCTCTATGATATTTGAATTTACAGGTAGTAGTAAATGCAAGGAAGAGTATATAGATGTGAATACTGATCAGTAGTACAGACACATGGCGTGAATAAATATAGATATATGAAATATTTTTATACACAGAATAGATATATACTGTATATAAACAGGTGTCGTCAGAAGTTATTGATATTTAAAAAGGTCAGCTATTGAGTGTTAAGGTCTGAGAGCTCAGAATGGTGATGGTGTTATGAATGTTACCATTATAGAGCCTGCTGGTGTGAGATTGAAGGCTCCTGTAGCATCTCCATGATGGGATGGGGGGTTTGAGTCATCCTTGATGATGCTGTGAGCCCATTGCAGACACCATGTATGCTGTAGGTCAGCAATACTTGGTAGCAGGATGCTAATGATGCTCTGGGCAGTTTTCACCACCTGTTGCAGGGCCTTCCTGTCAGCTACCTGGCAGTCGCCATACCACACCGTAATGCCAATGTGCTCTCAACAGTGCAGCGGTAAAAGTTCAACAGAGTCTGAGGAGACAGGCGGGCTTTCTTTGGCCTCCTCAGAAAGTAAAGTTGTTGTTTCAGATTTTTACAACAACAACAACACCATTTATTTCTATAACACATTTTCATACAAACAGTAGCTCAAAGTGCATTACATAGTAAAGAATAGAAAAATAAAAGACACAATAAGAAAACAAAATAAATCAACATTAATTAACATCGAATAAGAGTAAGGTTCAATGGCCAGGGGGGACAGAAAAACAAAAAACTCCAGACGGCTGGAGAAAAAATAAAATCTGTAGGGATTCCAGACCATGAGACCACCGGCCCAGTCCCTCTGTACATTCTACCTAACATAAATGAAACAGTCCTCTTTGGATTTAGGGTTCTCACGGAAGGGCTTGATGATGATGATGGTCACGTAGACTTCTGCCTTTTAATCCATCCATCATTGTTGGAGCATCATGAAGCTTTGAGTAGGTGGAGGTGGCGCAGGAAAAAGAAACAGAAGAGAGAGTAGGGGTCAGTATGGATTTTAGATCCACCATGAATAGTTATTATAAGGAAATTGAACATACAGAGTATCAGGATTAAGTTAAAGTGAAGTTATGAGAAGGCCATGTTAAAGTAATGTGTTTTCAGCAGTGTTTTAAAGTGCTCTACTGTATCAGCCTGGTGAATTCTATTGGCAGGCTATTCCAGATTTGAGGTGCATAACAGCAGAAGGCCGCCTCACCACTTCTTTTAAGTTTTGTTCTTGGAATTCTAAGGAGACACTCATTTGAGGATCTGAGGTTACGATTTGGAATATAAGGTGTCAGACATTCTGATATATAAGATGGAGCGAGATTATTTAAGGCTTTATAAACCATAAGCAGAATTTTAAAGTCAATCCTGAATGACACAGGTAACCAGTGTAGTGACATTAAAACTGGAGAGATGTGTTCGGATTTTCTTTTCCCAGTTAGGATTCTAGCAGCTGCATTCTGCACTAGTTGCAAACGATTTATATCTTTTGGGTAGTCCTGAGAGGAGTGCGTTACAGTAATCTAGTCGACTGAAAACAAACGCGTGAACTAATTTCTCAGCATCTTTCAGTGATATAAGAGGTCTAACTTTACTTATGTTTCTTAAGTGAAAAATGCTGTCCTAATGATCTGATTAATATGTGATTTAAAATTCAGATTACAGTCAACAATCACCCCTAAGCTTTTTACCTCCGTCTTGACTTTTAATCCTAATGTATCCAGTTTATTTCTAATAGCCTCATTGTATCCATTATTGCTGATCACTAAAATTTCAGTTTTCTCTTTATTTAACTTGAGAAAGTTACTATTCATCCATTCTGAGATACAAGTCAGACATTGTGTTAGTGAATCAATAGAATCAGGGTCATCAGGTGCTATTGATAAGTACAGCTGTGTGTCATCAGCATAGCTGTGGTAGCTCACGTTGTGCCCTGAGATAATCTGACCTAACGGAGGCATGTAGATTGAGAAGAGCAGCGGACCCAGGATAGAGCCTTGTGGAACACCATATCAGATATCATGTGTCTTTGAGTTGTAATTACCACAACTAACAAAAAATTTTCTCCCTGTCAGGTAGGATTCAAACCAATTTAAGACCCTGCCAGAGAGGCCCACCCATTGACTAAGGCGATTTCTAAGAATATTGTGATCAATGGTGTCAAATGCAGCACTCAGATCTAAGAGGATGAGAACAGATAAATGGCCTCTGTCTGCATTTACCTGCAAGTCATTTACTACTTTAACGAGTGCAGTTTCTGTGCTGTGATTTGTTCTAAAACCCGACTGAAATTTATCAAGAATAGCAGGTTTATTGAGGTGGTCATTTAACTGCATAATGGCTGCCTTCTCCAGAACTTTACTTAAGAAAGGCAGGTTAGAGATGGGTCTAAAATTTTCAAGAGCAGAGGGGTCGAGATTATGTTTCTTAAGAAGGTGTTTAACTACAGCAGTCTTAAGACAGTCTGGGAAGACCCCCGTATCTAGTGACGAATTTACTATGTCAAGAATATTATCAATTAGCACGCCTGATACTTCTTTGAAAAACCTTGTTGGTATCGGGTCAAGGACGCAGGTGGAGGGTTTTAATTGAGATATTTTTTGTAAATCAGGTAAATCTATCCTAGTGAAAGAGTTTAATTTGTTTATAACAGGATGCTGGGGTTTAGGAGGATCCTTAGTGTTGGGGAGATATACTATGTTATTTCTAATATCATTAATTTTTTGATTGAAAAATACAGCGACAGCCTCACAGGTTTTACTGGAAGAACTTAGGAGGCATTCCTTTGAGTTACCTGGTTTAGTAGGCGATCAATTGTAGAAAATAAGACTCTGGGATTACTAGCATTGTTATTTATAATAATATTTCGTGGTGGATAGTAAGTTTAGTCTTCCTCCATTGACGCTCAGCTCTATGACACGTTTTCTTTAAATCAGACACTCTTTGGGTCTTCCATGGTATAACAATGCTAGAAGATTTTTTAACTGTCTTTTCAGGTGTGACTATGTCAACAGCAGCTCTCAGTTTAGTATTAAATCTTTCCACCTTACTATTTACATTATCCTCGCTATTATAGTTGGCACTATAAACGGACTGATTGCTTAAAATGTTTGTAAGTTTTAAAGCTGCTGCCGAGTCAAAGAAGCGTTTTTTAACAATATGCTTCTCATGAGTGTTTTTTATCATTATTTCTATATTAAAAAGTAGAAGAAAATGGTCTGATAGACGAATATCAATGATCTGTTTTATATCAACTTTCAGTCCTTTAGTAATCACTAAGTCTAATGTATGACCTGCTTTATGTGTAGGCTGATTTACGAGTTGTCTCAAATCAAAAGAATTCAGGAGGTTCATAAATTCTTTTACTTTTAGATCACACTGATTATCTATATGAAAATTAAAGTCGCCAACTATTAGGAGTGTGTCATAGTTAGTAATTAAAATTGACATTAAGTCAGAGAATTCCTCAAAAAATGACGCGTTATATTTAGGAGGTCTATACACGGATAGTATTAGAACTTGAGAATCTCCATGAATAACAACGGCGAGATACTCAAAGGACTTGAACTTACCAAAACTGACATCTTTACATTTTAATCGACTCAAGTAAATGTTAGCCAATCCGCCCCCCCTTTTTCCCTGGCGGTCTGCACGAGTAAAACTGTAATCCGGAGGCGCAGATTCGATTAAAACAGCCGCGCCGTCTGAGCTAAGCCACGTTTCACTTAATGCAATAAAATCTATTTTTTTATCACTAATAAGATCGTTGATAAAAAACGTTTTGTTAGTTAAAGCTCTAACATTTAATAGTGCCATATTTAATGTTTCGAGGTGCAGAGATGAATACTATGCGTTATTGATATTTGGAATAGGAACTAAATTATTTTTATTAGCGCTCTGTGTGTATTTTTTGTTTAATCTGTGATCTGTTTTTATAGTTTTAATACATTGTTCCTCTAAAATAGTGATTTTAATTAGATTTTTGGAGTTTATGCCGTATTTCCTAGGTTTTCTACGTGCATTGAGATTGCTTATTACAGTATTAATGTTGTGCACTTTAACGGAAGACTCTATTAAACATTCATCATGTTCTGGCACAACAGTATTATTTCGGAAGGGGTTAAGAGCAGAGATAGATAGTCAAGAAAAACGAATTACTTTCGATATGTTTTCGGAGAGGACCCGGGCGCCAAACTGTTCGGATGCAGGCCATCACGCTTGAAGAGACGCGGCCTTTCCAAAAAGAGATTCCAATTGTTGATGAAACCGACATCCTTCTTCTTGCAGAAACCCTGTAGCCAGTCGTTCAATCCTAGCAGACGACTGTAGTACTCGTTGGATCGTCTGACGAGAGGTAGTGGACCCGAAACGAAGATCTTTGCCGATGGGGTCCTCTCCTTCATGTCTTTAATCAAAGCTGCGAAGTCAGCCTTGAGGATTTCTGATTGTTGGTCCCTTATATCGTTTACGCCGGCATGAAAAACAACCGTTCCAACTGCCCTGTTCTTGTGCTACTCGTGAATTACCGGTGCACGTCTCATCACATCTCGGACACGAGCACCGGGTAAACAAGAAACAAACAATTTTCCATTAAGGCATGCGATATTAAGGTTTCTAACAATGAAATCACCTACCACTATTACATCAACAGGGGCTGAAGGCGAACTGGGGACACAGAGTGGGTCGAACCGGTTCTGAGATAGGATGCTCGCCTGTGCCGATGGAGGTGCTCTGGCCATGAACCCCCACCTGCATAGCTGAAATCCACCGAGGTCATCAGCGGTGTCGCTCCTACAAGATGCGGTGTTGAGGTCGGCACAACGCGGGGTTGATGTTTCGCCAGTTACAGATGGCGAGGACGGTTTATCCAGCAGCCAGGCCTTCAGATCTCTAAGGTTTCTCGGTCGGGAGTTTCTGAATCTGTTCGTCGATGCCTGGAGTTCTTCAACTACGATTGCAACGCGAGTTACCCCACTGTCGGCCATTTTCTGCTTCGTGCCATGCAGCCACTGCAGCACTCCTGGCCTCAACCTTTAACTGTTTTGGAAGTGTTTATTGTCCAAGAAAGGTCCTCGGAGATTTGGACATCCCAGGAATGTAAAGCTAGAAAGCCAATCCACCTCAGCCCCGTTTACATGGACAGTAGTGTGTCTGCTGCCTTTAGTGTTCCGGTAATCCACAATGAGCTCTTTAGTTTTATTGGGTGAGGTTATTGTCAGCACACCAAGATATCAGGTGCTTAACATCCTCTCCGTAGGCCGACTCGTCATTGTCACTGATCAGTCCTATTACCGTAATGTCGTCTGTGAACTTTATGATGAAACTGGAGCCATATAAAGGGACACAGTCATGGGTGAAGAGGGCTAAACACACAGCCCTGTGGAACATCGATATTCAGGATCAAGTGGAGGATGTCTGGTTGTTTAACCTGACAGACTGGGGTACAGTGACCACTTACAAAGAGAGGTAATGAGGCTGAGGTTGCTGAGTTTAGTTACCAGATTGGAGGGGATGATGGTGTTAAATGGGGAGCTAAAAGGAACAGATAGAATCCTGACATAGGAGTTGTTGTCATCCATGTGTGTCAGGAAAGAGTGACGAGCCAAGGATATGGCATCCTCCGCTGACCTATCGGGATGAAAGGCAAACTGGTAGGGATCTAGTGTGGAAGGTAGACTGGATTTGAGGTGGGCCAGAACCAGTCTCCCAGAGCACTTGGTGATGATAGGGGTGAGTGCAACAGGGCGGTAGTCTTTCAGGATTTAAGGCAGGAAGGGACAACAGCCTGGGCCAAAGACTGACTGAAGATGTCATTGACGACCTCAGGTAGTTGCCCAGTGCAGGCCTTAAGCACTCGCCCAGGTATGGCAGCAGGACCAGCAGCACTGTGTGCATTCACTTTTCACAGTGCAGATTAAACAGTGGAGGTGGTAAGTCTGAACGGCTGGTCGTCTGCCAGAGGGGCAGTTCTGGTTATAAGTGTTTTATTATAAAAGTTGTTTAGATCATCAGAAAGGCAGACATCACTTGATGTTGAAGTTGAATTGACCTTTGTGTATTCTCTGATGGTCTGGATGATTTACCACATATGTCTGGGGTCTGAGTTTCGAAATGATCCTCAATTTGTTGTTTGTATTTCTGTTCGGTTCTCCTGATGTCCTCTTTCAGGTTGACCCTGGATGTGTTGTGGTGGTCAGGGTCACCAGATCTGAATGCTTTGTGCAGGAGTTTAACCTCTCTCTTCATCCAAGGCTTCTGGCTTGTTAACATCTTCACCTGTTTGTGATTTCATTAACGCTTGTATTGATGTACTCTACGACAGGAGAGGTGTACTTCGTTATTTTTCACCACTGAGAGTAAAAATCCCAAAGTGGAAGTTAATTCTGATAAGACCCCCATGTGTCCTCTTGTGTGTCCAAACAGAAACAGCTGGGAGAGACGCTGAGTGAAATCAGGAGGAGACTTGAGAAGAGAGAGAAGAAACTGAAGGAGACGAAGAGGACAGTGGAGCAGATGAAGGTGAGTGGAATATTAAAGAAATAAAACTAGAAGACCTGACAGAACTTCACTGGTGATGACATGTAGGGGCAGGAAAAGGGAGAAGACATTTTGTTATATCCTCCATGACAATTCACAGGCAATGGTGTTTCTTGTTATTTCATTACAGATTCAGTTAAATTAGTGAAACATCAGCTCATTGGTGTAAACCCATGCTGACTGCTCACTGAGACTTCTTTTCTTAACTTGTGGTCCTTAATAATTTCTTTCATTATTGTACCTGTGATACGTTGAAATGTAACTCACTTCATCCTACCCCAAGATTTCAGATATACATTAAGCCTTCTGATCTCCTCAATTTTACCCGAAGTGCAGCGTGACACAAGAGGACCTCCTGAGATGATCACTTTGTCAGTTCTGCTCCTCATCTTTGCTCCTCTTTACTCTTTGAGTTTATCCAGTAGGCCTGGCACACTGACCTTACTTATGTCACTTGTTCAATGGCAAGTAAATAACAATAACAGATGTGTGGCAGGAAAGTAACACACCGTCTGAGTCTCTGGAGCAAACTGTCATCTCAGTTCCCCTACTGTCTGGAGAATAAGGTCATCCTTTATGGTGTCCCATTCCTGCCTAGTATGTCAGAGTTATAAGAGTCACCATACGGCTATGAAAGGTCCTAAAACAGTTGGACATTTCCAGCTTTGGGGCTGATGACCGTGGGCACCTGACACTTACATCAGACTGACCCACCTGTTACTACCCCCAGCTGCTCTCTTGGCCCAGGCCACTTTGGGGTTCACACTAACACCCCAACATCCACAACACCGGAATGAAACATACAAATAAAAGTTATAAGAGCAATGCCAGAGTTAACAGTCACAGTGAAAAATGAATGAATTAGAAATACAGCAACATGGGAAATGAAGACTCACAACCCTGACATTTGGATTAAAGATAGGGGGCAATAAATTAAAAAAAAAAAAATAGTTCCTGAAATTAAATGAAATCAGAACATACTCATGTGTAATATCTCAATCTCTCTCCTTTGACATTGTGATCCGGGGGTCTGGCATTTTGACCAATGGGCTTGATATAGTGTCCAATTGGTCTAAAATCCCACACCAGAACACAACTACCATACACAAGTCTCTGGCCCCTAAGAACTCTTTTCTTTTCCCACATCTATGTTACAGCACAGTGGCTTTTCACCAAAATCTCATCTTCTTCTTCCGTCTTCCTCTTTTTTACTCCTAAGCCCATCTCACAGGAGAGACTGTTTTTAATAACAGACCCAGTGGAACTTCCAGCACATGAGAGAAACACCACACATGCTTTTCTGGATTAAAGTCCTCATGGGATAATAGAGCAGACCCCCCTGTAAATACTTCTAAAGCACCTCAAAAGGCTTATCCTTCAAACTGCATATCCCATCCACCCATGAAGGCACACAATTGGGAGCACTGGCAGAGAGAATCTTACACCCAAGATACTAAATGATCGTATTGCCCCATCTCTCACTACTCATCCATTACTCTAGTCTCCTGTTTGGGTGAGGTACCCGCAAACTATCCTTTACAACTTCAAAATGCTAACAAAACTATCTAATGACCTGTAAGTCTTATTAGGTGACTCAATTCAATGTCTTTCTTCATTCAATCAGATTTCAGTGAAAACAGAGGTAGAAGAAAATGAGAAGAGCTTCACAACTCTGATACGGCGCATTGAGGAAGCCCACAGGAAACTGACTGAGAGGATCAAAGAACAAGAAAAGAGAGAAACGGAGAAGGCTGAAGGAGTCATTGAGCGACTAGAGAAGGAGATTGAGGAGCTGAGGAGGAGAGAAGCTGAGCTGAAAGAACATTCAGAGACCAAGGACCATCTCCACTTCCTACAGGTGAGTGTGACACTTCACATGGAGTCTGATCAGACTGGGGTGTGTGGGACCTGAGAAACTTTAGAGTCAAATTTAAAAGTTCTGAGGAGTTTGTACAACATGACAAGAACGGGCCATTTAGCCAACACAGAATGTCTTTTCCAAGTCCCCTAATATTTTCAAAGGTACAGTACCAAGTCTCATCAAAATGTATGAAATTTATGTTCAGCTAAGTTTATTTTAAAAGATGCCATCTGACAATTGGTGACATAGACTCCCTTTATATTATTAAACACAAGGAAAACTTGGGGGTTGATGGCATGATTGGCACTTCAGCCACTGTAAAAACCTGACACTGTACCAGTGTTGTGCTGAGGTGTCACCCACTGCACTTGGGTTCCAATCCAGGTGGTGGATGTGGCATTGTGCCATCAATGTATGCTCACAAACTATCTGTCTGTCTGTCAGGTCACCTCCTAATGTGTCTATCCTAAAACTCAGAAGAGTCAAATCCAGTCTCGTCTCTCGACCTTCTCTTGTGCTGTCAGGTCATTTCTCTAATATGGAGACCAACACCACACACAATACTCCTGATGTCGACTCACAAGTGTGTTCTTCAGGTTATGGAGATTCTCTTCTCAATTTATACTTCGCAGGCGCTATATAACTCCTCTCCCCTCTAGCCTTCACTACTCTATCTAGTTGAGGATGATGATGAGCACACAAAGGAGCACACATCTTCATCAGAAGTTAGCACTTTCTACTGCAGACCTTCCATTGTGTAATTATACTGAAGAGCTTTCTTGCTACGTGAATAACTGCTAATATTTCTATAAAGAACACAATGTCTTGCTCTCTGTGCCAAGTCAGTTCTTCATCTGTGTGCCCGTTGTACCCTTAGCCCCCTTATCTACAGTCTGATGAGTCACCTGTTATGCAGGAAATGCTTATATAAACTCATGTTGATGACGTGTCCCACTGCACTGAAATACTCTGTCATTACTAACCAATAAATGAATGAACGGTGATCTCGCCATTTAAATCGTCCTGTTTCCAGGGAAACATATAAATAATTGGAAGGAATAAAACAATAGCTGTGGTGGGCGGGCGACCTGCCCGGGGTTTGTTTCCTACCTTGTGCCCTGTGTTGACTGGGATTGGCTCCAGCAGACCCCCGTGTCCCTGTAGTTATGATATAGTGGGTTGGATAATGGATGGATGGAAAACAATAGCAAGGACCTTGGAGCAGTTCGGTCAGTTGGGATGATTTCTGGGAGGTTGCCATGGTGATAGATGGGGTGTCTCTGAGGCTAGGAATCTGCACTGGAAATCGGAAAGGTTGCCGGTTCGAATCCCGTAAATGCCAAAAGGGACTCTGCTCTGTTGGGCCCTTGAGCAAGGCGGCCATTAACCTGCAATTGCTGAGCACTTTGAGGAGTGAGAAAAGAGTTATAGAAATGCAAAGAATTATAGATGGCAACTTACAGTTCAATAAGGAGCACGAAAATGAAAGAAGGAGCAAAAGGAGAAGCAAAGTTGATGGTGCATGAAACAGCGGCGGACCATCTAAGACCAGAGAGAAGATTGTCTCACTCGTGTATTGAGTCCTCTTGCATTTTGGAGGTGGCCACCTCAAAGAATTTCCCAGTATGGCTGTTCCTGAGCTGAGGCAGCACATCAAGTTATGAACGGGACAGTTTGAAGTGTTGAGACTGGCTGAGGTGGACACAGTGTTTTAATTATGGGACTGCTGAAGGATGGTCTCTAACACAAAGGAGAGGATATTTCGTTTTATCAGAAAATATGTCAAAAAGATGGAGCAACTGTGGGGACGTTGTGTGTTGTCTATTGTCTAACGTTTTTATGTACGTGTTTATTTGTATATTTCATGTGTTGGGGGTGTGGGCTACAGATCTGATTATGTCCATTTATTTTTGTGACTATTGTTTTCAATGTATTTATTACATTAAATCTGAGTTTTGCAGGAAGTGGTCTGTAAGAGCCAAATCTTTTATATGAATATGAATAGCAAATGTACATAAATATAAGTGTAATTTAAATAGAATGTAGCCTTCACATAGATAATCAAATATTCTGCATAACCCCGTAAGCTAACAATTTAATGGGATGTTCTTAATGCTGCTTCATCAGGCCGTGATCTTCAGCTCTCTCTGAATTGGTTCACAGCTGAGTGTGAAACAGCTGGGATGGGAATCAGCACCTCCAAATCCGAGACCATGGTCCTCAGCTGGAAAAGGGTGGAGTGCCCTATCAGGGTTGGGAGCGAGATCCTGCCCCAAGTGGAGGAGTTCAAGTATGAGTGACGGAAGAATGGAGCGTGAGATTGACAGGCGGATCGGTGTGGCATCTGCAGTGATGAGGGCTCTGATGGATGTGATGGAAGGCAAAGCTCTCAATTTACCAGTCGATCTACGTTCATACCCTCACCTATGGTCATGAGCTATGGGTAGTGACCGAAAGAACGAGATCGTGAATACAAGTGGCTGAAATGAGTTTCCTCTGCAGGGTGTCTGGGCTTTCCCTTAAAGATAAGGTGAGAAGCTGAGTCATTTGGGAGGGGCTCAGAGAAGAGCCGCTGCTCCTCCTTATCGAGAGGAGTCAGATGAGGTGGCTCAGGCACGTCCAACCGGGAGGAGGCCCTGGGGAAGACGTAGGACACGCTGGAGGAACTATGTCTCCTGGCTGGCCTGTGAACGCCTTGGGATTCTCCCTGAAGAGCTAGAAGAAGTGGCCGGGGAGAGAGATGTCTGGGCCTCTCTGCTCAAGCTGCTGCCCCCGTGACCCGACCTCGGATAAGCAGAAGAAGATGGATGGATGGATGTTCTTAATGCTCTGCTATATTTCTGTATTTAGACAATCGAATGCTTTCAGAATAAAGTAAGACGGCTAGAAACAAACATGAAGTGTTAGACAGAAAGGCATTAGGTGCTCAGAGTGTTCTGACTGTACGTGTGTATGTCTGCAGGTCTTAGTGGAGGTGATGACAGACTTTAACAAATGTAACCTGGACACGTAAACGGAATATTATACCGTAGACAAGAGCTTGTGTGTGTGTGTGTGTGTGTGTGTGTTATCAGCTATCTGTTTAATATCGGTGAGAACTGTCTGCTTTGAATTTCACTAAAACATTTAACACGATGACACTTGGACTTTTTGTTTGAACAACGAGTCCTAACAACTGTTTGAATATCTTTCTAGTCGCTGAAAACCCTCGACAAGCGCAGTTACAGGGTCTGAGCTCAGTTTGAGGTTAATTTGTGGTTGAAATCGAATGCATCGCCTAAAGGGTGGGGTATTATAGTGTCGTCATTTAGGACAGAGCAAAGTGTGAAGTGCTGATCCATTAAAGATATGTGGGTCCTCTCTGAAATCTCGTCTCCTCTTCTCTCCTGATGCAGACTTTCTCATCTCGCTGTGTCCTTCCTGCTGATGGAGACTCACTGAGTTTTACTGTCACCGCTGATTTCTCATCTGAGGACCTGAGAAAGGAGCTGTCAGGTCTGACAAAGAGTGTGGAGAAGATCAGCCAGTGGGTCGTCATGACAAGGACTCCATCAGGTAAGTGTGAGGGTCTGGTGACATTGTGTCTGCTATTGAGGAGGATCAGAGTGACAATAAGAGGACATTAAGAGGTGAGATGCATGAAGATGACTGGCTCTTTAACATGTATCTATTGAGGATGTTGTATTATATATACGCCATTTTATGGTGACTGTCAGAGTGATATCACACGATCAGAGCACACAGTTGCTGCTAATCGAGAACGTTGACATTTTCAGTAGAATATTATAATTCTGTGTGACTGCAGCAGAGCTTGAAAATGGAGCTCAGTGTGACTTGTCAGTGATGAAAACTGAGTAAGGAAAACTCCTACAAGATATTGGAAAATTGAGGAATATCCTGAACCATCAGGACAAACAGATCTGATCATCAGAAGACCACGTTACGTCTGTCAATGCCAAACCTAACCTTGAAAATAGCAGAGCACAAGAGCAGGAGATTTTAAAAGCCATCAGTGACTCAGCATGTTAAAGCACCAACACGGGGTGAAGTCTGTCTGGGTTTAGTATTCTGTGATAATCACGACAGAACTGAGGGTGTCGAGGTGATTGGACCACCAGGGTCATGTGACCAGAATATGACACAATTCTCAGTGTTTTGGAAAAGTGTGAGTGCAAAGACTAAAATTGTTAAGTTGAACTTTGGTAGGGCAAATTTTGAAGAGATAATAATAATAATAATAATAATAATACATTTTATTTATTTGTAGGCGCCTTTCTAAACACTTAAGGACACCGAACAATAGATAAAACACACATTATAAACAAAAGTAAAATAGAAAAATTAAAATCAGACAGAGCAATTGTAATCAAAGAGAGAAAGCATTCTGAAACAAATGAGTTTTAAGTTTAGATTTGAAAAGTGAGAGTGATTCAATATTTCTAAGTTCAGGTGGTAGTGAGTTCCAGAGCTGGGGAGCAGAGCAACTGAATGTTGTGCTCCCCATGGTGGTAAAATGAACGAAGGGGACAGTCAAGTGGATGGAGGACGAGGACCTAAGGGTGTAGGAGTGAATGTCAACATGGAGGAGGTCAGACAGATATGGAGGGGCGAGAGTGTGGAGAGCCTTAAAAGTTAGCAGGAGAATTTTGAATTGAATGTGGAACTTAACTGGAAGCCGGTGAAGCTGCTGCAAGACAGGAGTGATATGGTGAATAGAGGGGGTCTAGTAATGATGTGACAAAGTCTAAGGAGGATGGACTGGGATAAGCTTTTAAGTGTGGAGACAGTCGAGGAGCAGTGGTACAGGTTTAAACAACATTTTAAAATATAACATAGGACAGGTTTTTATCAATTTAGCAGGAAATTGAAAAAATAAAAATTCCACAGTTTTTTAATAAAGAGTTGAAAAAGAACTGACAAAGGAAAAAACAAATGAATAAGGCGTAGAAGACAAATAACTCCATTGTGAATATGAAAGCATCTGTTAACACTAGAATTACGAAAGCCCATGAAAAACTCATAAATCCATCCCACCTTAAAACCCTTCGCACCTCTCCATCAGTATCTTTTGTCCTGTAAATTCGTCCATAAGCTCCAAGCATCCTGCTATAACATCCCCCCCACCGCCACACAGTTTTCTCAGCTCAAGTCTGTTTTTCTACGTGTCAGTTGCTTAGAGTTTTATAGAGAGAGAAGTCAAGCACAACGGCACCTTTTATAAATACTAGAACAGGGGTTCTCAAACTCGGCCCTGGGGGTCCACTGTGGCTGCAGATTTTTGTTCCAACCAGATTCCTAATCAGTGACAACACCAGATAGCACTGATCTCATTTAATTAGCTGGTATTATTTATCTTTCATTCTACATTCATGAAAGTACAGCACCATGATTTTTACATTTATAAGAAACTTAGAAATACTTCTGTTTTTGTTATAGATTTAAATGCTTAACTCTCTTTTTATTATATTTCACCCTTTCTCTGTGCTGTTTGCTCCCTTCATTGAATCTTAATAATGACAATTAAAAACAAGCAGAGCAGAAACCCAAGCAAACACCACTCAATCGTGAAAGGGTGCAACTACTTTAGTGTCAGCCCCACAATGTAGTGAATAATGATTAATTAAACAATTAGAACACCTAGAAAAGTAGAATGACAATCAAGATAAAAATACTGTTAAAAAGAAAAAAACAGTTCATTCACTTAATTAGCCCAGGAGTCCAATTAAAAACAGAGGCTGGTTGGAACAAAAACCTGCAGCCACAGGGGTCCCCCAGGACCGAGTTTGTGAACCCCTGTACTAGATCGTATCTGTATCATGTGTGTACCGTGTATACAACAATCTATGTAAACACATCGTTAAAACAGAAACGTTTTTAATGTTTTAGTAATAGTTGACAAAATGTAGACATGAACTGTATAATGTGTGAAGGCTGATGGCTAAATATCAAATAAACACTTTCACAAAAGGTACAAATATAACAGAACAAGTGCGCTGCACTGTCCAGATCTAAACACCAGCGTGGAGAGTCGCTTGCTTACTCAAGAGTCTATAGCTGAAGGTGGAAGCTGCCATCACTGTACTTTGTATATAAGAGCCAGATCGAACGTTATTATTTACTGGCCGACGTAGCATACGGCGGTGTAAGAATAGGAACAGAAAACGGTGAGAAAGGAATTCAGAAATCAAGAATTAATAAATACTTCTTGAAAGGCGCAGTAGTGAATAGGTATTTTGGTGGAGACGACAGATAATAAGTCGAAAGATGTAACCCTAGAAAAAAGCCACGTAGAACTGACCATGGCTGAAGACTGGTTGTTGTAGATTAACGCAAATCTTTGCAAACATTTGTCCTTGGGACTTGTTGGTAGTCATGGGGAAGGCGAGTCTGAGTGGGAATTGTGTGCATTTAAATGTAAAAGGGAGATTGGTATCGGAAGGAGGGAGAGAGATTATACAAATGAAGATTGTTTCAGAATTTTGGATAGCGATTAGTTTGCATTCAATAATATTTGTATGTATTCAGGTAATGATGAGTCTTTTTCCGTTGCAAATACCTTTTGATGGCATAATATTTTGGATGAGCATAACTACGGCTCCCATCTTTAGATGAAGGATATAGGGAGGCATGCCAGTTGGTGTGAGGGTGTGTAAAAACTCCTGTGGATACGTTAGTTGATCATTAGGATCGTCACTGACTACTGTATCTACACTCTTGAAGGTCAATTTTTCACCCTGTATAAGATCAAGAAGTTTGTTGTTAATATGTAGAGAATCGTCGTTTGTGACGCTCAGTATTGCTCTTGCAGCAAGTTCTTGGGCAGTCACAGTCGAGAAATTAATATCACCGTAAAGTTGAGCAACTGGGTCTTGTTGTGGTAAACATTGAGAAGGTAGTTCTGCTGTTAGTTTTTTTGCACGTATGGACTTGGACTTCCTGGAAATGTGGATGGTAATTTGATCATTTTGCCTACACGTATGTTGTTATTTTCAGAGTTTGCTTGCAGTGCGTCTGATAGTCCTTTGTATTGTTCCACACGCAGATCTTGTTGATCTAATCTGAGATAGTTGAGACGTGCGGCCTCTGTTTTAACATACGTATCTACAATGTACTGTTGGAATAGTCTGTCGCTGGAGTGCAAAATACTAAATGTATTCCTCATCGCTAATCAGTATGTGTAAAATTGGTATTGAGTAAGCTTTATTTGCTTGGCGATTCTTTTATCGGGAACATGTTGTAAATCTTTGTGCCAGCCAATGTCTCCGCAAGGGAATAAAAGTGGGTAAACCATAAGATGACATTGTACAAAACCCGTCGACACAGAACATACTGTCGTTTATTTTATAACAAAGGCTTAGGAAATAACTGTCGCAGTATAACGAAAACAGGAAGGAGTGAAACCAATAACAAGGAGCGAAACCAATGCCAAAGGTCGAGAGAGTACCTTCCTGTCACAGGCTATGGAAAAGACTCCCAGGCGCACACATGGCTGAAGTGAAAAGTCATGCGGTCAGACTAAAAATCGGGCGGTGACGTGACACCAATGGAGTCATGAGAGAGGAGCGGGGAACACGGTAGTCCGAAGGAGGAATAGGAATCGAGAAATGCAGCATGGGGGTGTATAGGAGGCCTCAGGCAGCGTTGGGAAGGGTTTGGATGAGCAGGAATAGGAATCGAGAAATGCTGTGTCGGCTGCATGTGGGCAGGATCGGTTTTGAAGAGGAAGCAGGACGAACCAGAAGAGAAAAATATATAAGAGATTTACCTTGATTTATTTACTTACTTCCTACAGCCTAAAGTCATAAGTAGACTGCAGAGCTACCCATGTACATATACAAAGTACAGTGACAGCAAAAGTGCGACGTGAATCCTATGTAGAACCGTCGTTATCATCTGAGTTCACCTCTGCTAAAGCGCATCTTTATGTGAAAACAGCAGTGTCAGATTGGACGGTTTGGGATTGTGAACACAACTGAGAGAATAAAACTGAACAGAACTGCTACAACTTCTTTGTATTGTCTTTGCACAATGTCTTGTCTTGTTTGTGTTTTAATTTTAAATTTTAATCCAATTTTTAATTTATTATTTGAATGTCATGTTGTTACTCTGTGGACCCTGAGCTTCGCAATTTCGTCTATCTGTATACTTGTATATCGTTGAGATGACAATAAAGTTACAGACTGAAATCAAATGTATGTTTTATTCTAAAATAGTAAGAATAAGAGCAGCTCACTTCTCAAAACGGACTCATCCAGAGTCGAACCCGTGAAGTTTTGATTACCAGTCAACAGTTGATATCATTGCACCACCAGAGCGATCATCTCAAAGGTGTGTGATTTCGCACCTTAATGCGGGTCCTTTTTCTGCAGTTAAATTCTTGAATAGAAGCGCACTTGTTCTGTTATATTTGTACCGTTTGTGAAAGTGTTTCTTTGATATTTGGACTTCAGCCTTCACACATTATACACTTCATGTCTACATTTTGTTAATTACTACTAAAACATGAAAAACGATTCTGTTTTAACGATGTGCTTACTTAGATTGTTGTACACACGGAACACACATGATACAGATACGATCTAGCACTGGAGACATTCTGAAGAACTGGAAATTCTCAAATATCATCCCATTTTATAAAAAGGGTGACTGAGCAGATCCATGCAATTATAGACCAGTAACTTTAACGTTAAGGTTCCACATGAGAGGCTGTGCATCAAACTAAAAGTATTAGCCAATATTAAGAGGGGCTGCTGATATATATATATATATATATATATATATATATATATATATATATATATATATATATACTGCAGTATGGCCATGTTCCCCGGATGCGGAGGAAGGAGAACAGGCGTTGCCAGAGTGCAGCGGGCTCCAAGAGTCGCGCTGTCAGGACGGACGGCCAAGCCGGCGTGGCGACACAGAAGGCACACACCGAGGCAGGGGCCTTGGAGTGACGGGATCCGGGAGGTGAGTGCCCTGCCCTGCAGTAATCGGCCCTTCAGGGTCAGACGTACCTTGTTTCCCACAGGGAGGGACGAACCGGATCCGCGTCCGTGGTAGGAGCACGCCGGTCCACGGGCTGTCGGCAGCGCGAGGGCGGCAGCGAAGGAGGCTGCGAAATCTGAGCCGCTGCAGCTCGAAAACGCGCAGAAGCTGCGAGGCTGTCAGGAGGCACACCACCGCACCCAGAGAAGGGGAGACAAGATGGCCGCGGGCCAGAAGTCCCGCCCGCTGACATGCAAGGGATTGGCTGGTGTGTCTTGTGTGCCTGCCAATGACGGTACAGAGGCGGGACCAAGGAATGCCAGTCTCGTGCCAGGAAGAGACCCGATTGGGCCATAGGGAGTGGCCCACAGGAGGCAGACGACGAATGTGGCTGATGGACAGGTAAGCCCACCGATGTCTGTCTCCCTGTTTTCGCCGGTGGCTCGGCCCGCAGAGTCGCCTTTCTTGCAGGTGCTAAGTGCTCTCGCCGTCCAGCTGGAGAAGCTGAAGGGGAAAGCGGTCGCGTCATTGGAGACGCTGTGCGACACGGAGGATCGGCGCAACGCTGGAGCCTATGGCCGGCAGAGTATGGTGGGGAAGGTAAGTCTTGCCCTCCACGTACAGCATAAGGGGGGAATTCGGCGAAAACGGCCATGACTGTAATAGTAATGACCGGCACCAAGTAGGCAATTCCCCAACAGTGGACGTGGCAGTGCAGAATGCCTGCGGAGCGAGGAGAGTGAGTTCGCACGGGCTGACAGGACAGGGGCTGATAAGTGCCCTGGTTCCTAGCTCCCCGGGCTCCAAGCCCACGGCAGTCTCCTGTCGCTCTGCAGGGACGCAGACGGGGCTGGATTTGAACTTTCACCATGCTCAGACCCAGACCGTCAGGGCGTCCAAGAGGAGAAGGAGGGACTGAAGGCTGAGTGCCGGTTCCTCCGATAGGAGGGGTCATGTCGCTGGGTGCACGCGTCCAGTGAAGAGCCGTCCTCTGCGAAGGCAGAGGGAAACCCCTGGGCGGCTGGAGGAGCCGTCTGTGAGAGCGGTCCAGCCTATGACGACTGGACGGGCATGGAACCTGCGGCGGATGGGCCAAACAGGCAAGTCCCGGGCTGTCGGTAGGGGGGAGAGCACTGCCGGTATAGAGCCCGGTGGGACACCCGGGGCGGGTGTCCAAGCAGTGCTTCTGGCCCTCCCTTTTCTCTTTCCACAGGACTGAAGCCCCGACGAGTGCTGGGACTGACGCCATTAGGAACCTGCCCTCCTTTTACGGGCCGCTCCACGGGAGGACTCCACACCGGAGAGCGGATGGTGCCCCGGCTGGCGGGGATGGTGGAGGAGAGAGCGGCGCAGACTAGAGGGGTGCATTGGCCTCGGAGAGGGTGCCGAAGTAGGGTTTCCCAGGGTGCTGTGATGTGCTTCCCTCTCGGGAAGTGCCGCTCGGACCGACATGTCTTAGCTGGCTGTGGGCCACTGTGGCATCCAGCCGGGACGCCCAGGAGGACCGGAGGAGGGCTTGTACCTCCTCCAGACTGCGAGGGGGCGACCGCCCTGGTTACGCTGGGGGCTACGGGTAGAGGGCTTGGAAGCCCAGCCCTGTAGGGACCCGTGGCCACCGGCAGGCGGCGCCCCGGTGCCTGAACAGCCCTGGAGCCCAGCACTTCCGACACACCAGGAAGTGCTGGGGGGAAGAAGACAGAGGACACCCGAAGGGCTTCCTGGTGCGCAGCCGGCACTTCCGCCACACTAGGGTGTGTCTGCGGAGGAATGCCGGGAAGCAGCTGGAGTCCATCCGGGTTCCTATATAAGGGGCCAGAAAGGCAATTGGACTGTGTGCCCTGGACTTTGGGGGAACCGTGCTGGAGGCACTGGGGGTGCACTGACTGTAAATATAAATATTACTGTAAATAAACGAGTGTGTTGGGTGAACATACGATGTCCATCTGTCTGTGTCCGGGCCAGCTTCCACAATATATATAAATATATATATATATATATATATATATATATATATATATATATATAAAAATCCAATGTCTGTCTATCTGTCTTTCTGTCCGCTTTTCACGAGAGAACTACTTCATTATTTTTTTCTATAATTTGCTTGAACATTTCGGTTGATTTTGCGACTTCTCTCATCACAGTTCACTTGCAGCAGTGATTTATAAGTGCAAAGCGAAGAGAGAGTCTGCAGGCCGAGGGGAGGGAAGGCATAAAATGAATCAATTGGTGCTCAAATTATTTGACACGCTGTCTACACTTCAATAAATACCATTTTAGAACACAACGATTCAGGAATTCCTACAGAATTTTTAAATTCCTAAAGAATTTGTCAATTCCATTAATCCTCCTGGCATGCCGACCCACAACTTAGCATTGAAAGTAGGAAAACCATTTGAGAAAGCTGAGCCCATCCAAACTTTGCAATGGTACCCGTCTCCAGGGGCCTCATGTATAACGGCATGCGTAGAACTCGCACTATAACATGGCGTAAGCACTAAAGCCGAAATGTGTTTACGCACAGAAAAATCCAGATGCAGGAATCTGTGCGTACTCCAACTTCCACGTTCTTCCGCTACATAAATCCCGATCAGCGTGAAAACTAACGCCGTGCACGCATTTTGTAACGCCCCAACTCCTCCCAGAATTACGCCTATTTGAATATGCAAATCAATATAAATCGCCCTTAAGCGCAGCCTTCTGTGAAAAGACAATGGGAAAAGCACAGGGAAAATATAAGAATTTCAGCGAATACCAAGTGGAGGCAAAGGAAAAACATACAATTTGTTCAAATAAACCGTGGTATAATCAACAAAAGGAAGTTGATCGAGTGACATAGCGTGTTGGAGAAACTTGAAAGCTCACATTCACAAAATCGCACAGTGCCGGAAATAAAAAAGAAGTCGCATATCAAAGTCGCCATGAAAAGCCGAGTTGTAAGCCCACTGTCTGAGTGTCATATGAAAGTTTATTAGGGTACAGAGAAAAAAGCCACATGGTGGGGAAAAAGCACGAAATGTCAACTTTAATCTCGACATTTCCACTTTAATCACGTAGTTTATTTTGTCATTTAGTAGAACATTATAAACTTCATCTTAAAATCGTTTAATTAACCAGTTTCTCAAATCACATCGTAATTAAAGTAGCACGTTAAATGCTTTGTTTTGTATTTGATCTTCTACTCGTATGTGATCTATGTGTGTGAATCACTACTTGCTTCTTAAACCGGCTCTCTTCCTCCGACTGGACACAGAGTCCATTACATTTGTGATATTACAGTTCTCTGAATAACTAAAATACTGAGATGTATACGTGATGTCATTTTCATGATGATAGGAGTTAAAGCACGTTATTAAACATGTGTTTCATGAGCCTCGTGCTCATGACAAGCATTTATCTTTTGTCGAAATTTGTCGCTGCGTTTTTAGCTGTGTTGTTATTTTCTCTTTCTGTTTTATATTCAATATATATTGGCGTAGCCGTCACTGCCGTCAGTGCTTTTCTTTCCCCAAGTAACCGATCGCCACACAATCAGCTCTGTAATAGAAGTTAAGCCATCTGTAAGCTTAGCGCCGATTCTTAAAAACGTTTAAGGAACATTGAAATATCTTCGTAGTACATGTTTAATTATTCTATCCTTCACGACACTCCCAGTGAAGAATATAGATTATTTAAATGAAGTTAAAGTTTTATGTGTATAATTTAACAAACATATTTTGCTGCATTTCACCTTAAAAACGATATCGTCATCATATGTAAATACGCGCTTTATAAAGTGGCTCAGGTTGTGAGATATTATAACTGTAGTGCAAGTTTACAGTGAGGTGATTGTACTTATAAGTCCTAACAGTTCTACAAGGAGCAGTGATTGAGTGCATTTAAAGTTCTTGGGATTAAACTGTTTCTGAACCGCGAGGTCCGTACAGGAAAGGCTTTAAAACGTTTTGCAGTGGCTGAGACAGCATGTCCTTAAAGCTGTATACAGATAATTCTCTTTCCGATCAGCTGCTGCTGTGATTCACACTCAGATACAGTGATATAAATACTCCGAGTGGTGCAGTGAGTGAAATATGGAAAAAGATGATCCGCTGTGGCAACTCCTAACGGGAGGAGCTGAAAGAAGAAGAAGAAGAAGAAGAAGAAGTGAGAGTAACAACGCTAAAGCACTTATGGTATTTGAATACTATGTCTATTCCCTGGACCATTATATTGTTACGAGTTAATTACAATCAGATGCATTACACTAATAAACAATATGCGGTTAGTTTCTGTGTATTTATAAAGCCGCGTCATGAAAATAATGAGTAATCACACAAGAACAGTAGCACTGCTTTGACGCTGGGTGCCGCCAGTTTGCAAAACCGAGCGGAGAACTTGCATACGACAAGGCATGAGGTACCGTGGAAAAGTGCGTGGCTTTACGCCAAGTGTAGGTTTTATACATCGCGATTTGAACGTGGAAAAGTTCTTACACAACATTTCTGTGCGTACGTACCGTTTATACATGAGGCCCCAGGTCTGCCAGCTTCAGAACAACATCATAGAGGTGATAATCATCACAGGATGTGTCACTGGCCAGAGGCTTTTAATCCCTCACATTCCTCTAATCGTGTCAGACTTACCTTTTCAAATCAAGAGATTACAGTTCCTGGTGAAGCTTTGCTTTGCAATACCAATTAACGAGGCCCAGGGACAGACCTTCTAGTTGGCTGTGGTTGATCTTTGCTCACCAGGGTTCTCGCACGGTCTGCTTTATGTTGCTTTCTCCTGGTTTAGTTCCCCAAGAAACCTCTATGTCCTCGCCCCTGATAAAACCAAAAATATTGTATGCCCTCGGATAGGAAACCTAGAAATACAAATTGTTCTCAATACAAATTACATTTTTTAATTGATTTCAAAAGTTTGTCCTATTTCACCATGACACAGGCAGTTATTTAATTGTAGAGGTTTATACTGATTGATGGAATGCTGCTGAGATGGTTGTCCTTCCTAAAGATCTTCCTCTCTCAGCAGAGGACTTTGGGATAATTGTTAGACTTACCATTGGGCTGTTAGTCAAAGAGACCAATGTGCTTCTGGGAACACTCAATCCTATTTCCCTGATCTGTGCCTTAACGCCATTTTATTGTGGAGATCTAAAGCGAGTTTCTTGGACGTCATGGCTTTGATTTTGTCCAGACATACAGTGTAAACTGTGGGACCTTCTATACACAGGTACACGTGGGACTTTCTAAATGATATCCAATCATGTTGGCACAGGTGGGCACTAACCAAGTTCTAGAGACATCAGAAGGATAATTAAAGCAAACAGGATGAACCTCAGCATGATCTGGAGTGCCACAGCAAAGGGTCTGAGAACTTCTAAGAAGGAGAGACTTTAGTGCTTGACTTTTAATAAATTTCATGACCTTTCAGAAAACATGTCCTCACTTTGATGGGCAAGAATGGCACATTTAGTTATACAATACAATACAATACAGTTTATTTTTGTATAGCCCAAAATCACACAGGAAGTGCCGCAATATGCTTTAACAGGCCCTGCCTCTTGACTCTCTGAGAAGACAAGGAAAAATTTCCAATAAAAACCTTGTAGGGAAAAATGGAAGAAACCTCGGGAAAGGCAGTTCAAAGAGAGACCCCTTTCCAGGTAGGTTGGGTGTGCAGTGGGTGTCAAAATTAGGGGGTCAATACAATACAATACACAGAACAGAACAATTCCTTAATACAGCATAATAATAAAAATTTTAGAAGTACGGAGCAGAATTTAACAGTAGATGATATCACATAATAAGATTTGGATATTTTTAGAGTCCTGAGAGACCTCATCAGTCAAGCTGCCTCCCCCATTTGGCCATTCCACGGCTGAAACGTTGCTCCGATGAAAGGACCCCTCTTTCCCATGATTCCTGTGATCCTCCATCAGAGATGACTTTACCATAGGCAGGCGAATAACTTGGCAGGTGGGCCGTGGCATCAATGGCCACATTTTGGTACCGAAAACAGAAACAGAATAGGTGAGGGTTAGTATTCAAATATAATTATCATGTTACTTATGTTATAGTGCTAATGACTAACAACAGAGATGCAGTCTGTACAGTTAATCAGCAGCTCTAGTCAGGATATGTTAAACTGAAGTAGTGAGTCTTCAGCCGGGATTTAAAGGCTGAGACTGAAGGGGCATCTCTTATAGAAGCAGGAAGACCATTCCACAGTTTAGGGGCCCTGTAACTAAAAGCTCGACCTCCCACTGTTATTTTATTAATCCTTGGAATCCTAAGCAGACTGGCATCTTGAGATCTTAATGTGCTCAGGTTTGTAAGTCATGATAAGTTCAGACAAGTAAGCCGGACCTTGGCCATTTAATGCTTTATATGTTAAAAGGAGGATTTTGAAATCTGCCCTAAACTTAACCCGGGAGCCAGTGTAAAGATTTAAGAACTGGAGTTATGTGTTCATATTTTCTTGTTCTTGTAATAATTCTTGCAGCAGCATTTTGGATTAACCGGAGGCTGAATAAAGAACAGTTTGAACAGCCAGTGAACACCGCATTGCAGTAGTCAATCCTACTTTGATATAAGCGCATGAATTAATTTCTCACAATCCTGTTTATTTAGAAAGCGCCTTAATTTCCTAACATTTTTAAGATGGAAAAAACATGATTTGGACGACTTTGTAATATGTGCTTTAAATGCAATGCTAGAATCAAAGATAACTCCGAAATTGCGGGCTGATTCAGTAAAATTAATTGGGATTCCGACTGAGTTAAATGACGATAAAATATTGTTGTGCTCAGCGTCATTCCCTCCAACAATTAACATCTCTGTTTTATCTGTATTTAAAGACAAGTAGTTCTCATTCATCCATTCCTTTAATTCACAAACACAACTAATTAAAGACAACATCGGAGAAACTTAATTTGATTTAAATGAAAGGTATAACTGGGTGTCATCTGCATACGAGTGAAAATTAACATTATGATTCCTAATGAGAGATCCCAGTGGAAGCATGTAAAGTGAAAACAGTAAAGGTCCCAGTACTGAGCCCTGCGGGACACCATATTGAACTTCTGTGTATAATGATGGAGTACTGTCTGCACATTTCTGTACATACTGGAATCGATTTGATAAATAAGAACTGAACCAAGCGAGCACGGGGCCTGTAAGCCCAACATCGTTTTCTAGCCTGTGCAGTAAAATAGAATTATTTAACCCTTGCCTACGTGCTATAAGTTGCTAGTGAACATCTTGCCATCTTCAGAGTTTCCAATTTTCTCTTTTCTTTTTATTTTCAGGTTGCGAAGCTCCAAGTTTCACCCTACAGCTTCCTGAACCCCGGAGCAGAGAGGAGTTTTTACAATGTAAGTTTGTACTTTGACTTAATGGATTAAAGAAATCATTTATCTTTAAATATCTCAGTGAATCACCAAGGAAATCCATTGGACACGAAGTGTCAAGTAAACTAAAAACACACATTAAAAAATCCTGCCGACTACGACAATGGACTACCTCGATTGTTCTTTATCCTTTTTCTTTGTCTAATTTCTTTGCAGTTCCTGTCGTTTTCTCTTTATGTTTCCAAATCTCTCCTTTCTATTTCTGTTATTCCCTTATAATATTGATAAAAATAATTCATAATTTATTTGTACAGAGCAGACGGTTGAGAGGTCCTGGCTTGTGCCTAAGAATTAATTGTTGCCCTGATGTTCTTTCTGGTTTCCTCCTGGCACTTTGTCCGTATTGATCTCATGTGTGTCATCTCTTTCCAATGGTAGACTTGAGCACTGTGACATCAACAGTGGCAAGTGTTACCTGGTGGTCCGGTGTTAAATCTCTGGGCTTCTGAGAGACTTCTTTGAACATCTTTTGTGTAGATCTCTTTAAGTTCTTTCCCAGACTCATCGTCATCTATATAACTTTTGTTGTGAGGGCCTCAGAAGCTCTTTTGATCTCAGCTTGGTGATCACACAAACTTCAACAACAAAGAACAAACCAAAAGAAATGTCTGAGGTTTAAATCATAGGACAGGGTCAGACGACATCCCCTCTCGTGATGTTCTCATCATCTGCACCTGATCCTAATTTGAGTGATTTGAGGTGGTGATCAATGAAGGGGTGCACTTACTTTTCTCACATGTGAAATTTGAATTTATGTTTATTTAAATAATACAATGGACTAGAGAATGTAAAGGATGTTTGTTATGTTTGATTACCTTTTCTGTTTAAATGATGATTAAATCTGGATATGTCCACATACTGCGCCTTCAATAAATCTTCAGACCCCTTCACTCTTTTCACATTTTGAGATGGTGCCACCTTGTGCTAAAATCATTTCAGTTAATTATTCCCCTCATAAAGCAACACTCAGCCCCCCAGAGTGACAAAGCAAAAACAGGATTTGAGAAAATGAAATACAAATTTAAAAACTGCAATGTCACACTGACACAAGTAATCAGACCCTTTACTCAGGACTTACTTGAAGCTCCTTTGGCACAGCCTGGCGTCTGATGTGTCAGCTTGGCACACCTGAATTGGTGGATGTTCTGCCATTCTTCCCTGCAGATCCTCTCATCCTCTGTCAGGTTAGATGGAGACCACCAGTGGAAAGCCGTTTTCAGATCTTTCCAAAGATGGTCAAGCCTGGGCTCTGAGTGTGCCACTCGAGAACATTCACAGAGTTATCCATAAGCGGATAAGCGGAAGGCAGCATCTAAGTCCGTCCGCCTGATGACTGAACTCCGCCTCTCAGACAGAGAGACAATGACAGATGGGAAAGGTACAGTGAAATACAAACCAGAGGTACACGTGAAAGGCACTATATAATAGATAGATATACTGTAAAATAAATGAATATAAATAAAATAAATAATAAATAGACCCTGGAGTTAGGATATAGAGGGCTGGATTATGGATGGATGGATAAACAGAAGTAATGTTACATAATCACAATGAGTATTACTGAAGGTCACGGAAACCAAGTGAACAGAAATGAGTCTTTAATCTCATTTTGAATTGTCGACGACTCCTTTATGTGACGAGGTAAAGAGCTCCACAGGCGAGGCAGCACAAGTCCTGTCTGTTACCTTTGGTTTTACATTTGGTACGAGGGACAACCAGAGACAACTGACCAGAAATTCTAAGCACTCTGGATGGCTGCTGTAAAACACACAATTCAGATCAATAGGCAGGAGTGAGCCCATGTAAAGATTTAAAAACTAGGAGCAAGATTCTAAAATTAATTTGAAAACTGACAGGCAGTCAGTGTAAAGAAGCTAATATTGGAGAAACAGAATCAGACTTTCAACCAGAAAGCGAGCGGCAGCATTCTGGACCAACTGTAACCTGCGTATCAGAGATTTGCTAATCCCAGAATACAGCGAGTTGCAGTAATCGAGGCGAGAAAAGATAAAAGCAGGAGTAGCTTTCTCAAGATCCCTAGAAGATAAAAAAGGTTTGATCTTACCTAATAGATGAAGCTGGAAAAAGTAACTCTTGATTACAGAATTTACTTGTTTCTCAAAAGAGAGGTTACTGGTAAAGATAACACCAAGATTGTGGATTTGATGTTTACAAAAGACAGAGAAAGAGCTGAGAAGTCCAAGACCAATGTGGGCTTTAGCTGATGGACCCACTATAAGCAGATCTTAGTTCAGACAGACATTTGTGGAGTTGATTTATTGCAGAGTTCCAGACGGGAATATAAACCTGAGTATCATCAGCATAGTAGTGAAAAGAAATGATAAATTTCCTTAAAATAGCTCTAATAAGGTGAAGGTATGTACAGAATAAAATAGGACTCATAATGGATCCCTGAGGAACACCACATTTAACAGCAGACAATAAAGAGGAATTTAAAGTCATGGAAAAGTGTCTACTAGTTAAATATGACCTGAACCAGTTAAGAGCAGCCCCTTTAAGCCCAACAAGATGTTCAAGCCGCAACAGCAATATCTCATTAGAACATCAGCACACTCTAGATGAGAACAGGCCACTCAGGCTCATCAGTCCTATCCACTTATTTCTTCCAACATCAAACATCAAGTTGAGTTTTGAAAGTCCTTAACGTCTTACTGTCTACCACACTACTTGGTAGCTTATTCCAAGTGTCTATCGTTCTTTGTGTAAAGAAAAACTTCCTAATGTTTGTGCGAAATTTACCCTTAACAAGTTTCCAACTGTGTCCCCGTGTTCTTGATGAGCTCATTTTAAAATACAAGTCTCGATCCACTGTACTAATTCCCTTCATAATTTTAAACACTTCAATCATGTCACCTCTTAATCTTCTTTTGCTTAAACTGTAAAGGCTCAGCTCTTTTAATCTTTCCTCATAATTCAACCCCTGTAGACCTGGAATCAGCCTAGTCGCTCTTCTCTGGACCTTTTCTAGTGCTGCTATGTCCTTTTTGTAGCCTGGAGACCAAAACTGCACACAGTACTCAAGATGAGGCCTCACCAGTGCATTATAAAGGTTGAGCATAACCTCCTTGGACTTGTACTCCACAGATCGCGCTATATAACCTAACATTCTGTTAGCCTTCTTAATGGCTTCTGAACACTGTTTGGAAGTTGATAGCTTGGAGTCCACTATGACTCCTAAATCCTTCTCATAAGGTGTACTCTCGATTTTCCGAGCACCCATTGTGTATTCAAACCTAATATTTTTACTTCCTATGTGTAATACTTTACATTTACTGACATTAAATTTCATCTGCCACAAATCTGCCCAAGCCTGTATGCTATCCAAGTCCTTCTGTAATGATATAACGGATTCCAAATTATCTGCTAATCCACCTATCTTGGTATCATCTGCAAACTTAACCAGCTTGTTACTTATATTCCTATCTAAATCATTTATATATATTAAAAATAGCAGCGCCCTAGCACTGACCCCTGTGGAACACCACTCTTAACATCGCCAGTTCTGATGAGGTTCCTCGCACCATCACCCTCTGCTTCCTGTGTCTGAGCCAATTCTGCACCCATCTAAAAACATCACCCTGAATTCCCACTTCTTTTAACTTGATGCCCAACCTCTCATGTGGCACCTTATCAAATGCTTTCTGAAAGTCCAGATAAATAATATCATAAGCTCCACTTTGATCGTATCCTTTTGTTGCCTCCTCATAGAATTCCAACATGTTAGTAAAACACGACCTCCCCCTCTGAACCCATGCTGACTGTTCAGAATAACTCCTGTCCTTGTCATGTGTTGCTCAATCTTATCCTTAATAATTCCTTCCATTAATTTTCCTGTGATGCTTGTTGCTTACTGGCCTATAGTTGCTTGGATCTGCCCTGTCACCCTTTTTATATAATGGGATGATATTTGCCATTTTCCAGTCCTTTGGAATCTCTCCAGTGCACAGTGACTTCCTAAAAATATGTGTCAAGGGTTTATATATGTACTCACTAGCCTCCTTAAGAACACGAGGATAAATATTATCTGGGCCTGGTGATTTGTTTGATTTCATCTTATTTAATCTGAGCAGCACTTCTCCCTCTACAATTTCCAAATCCCTCAGTACCTCCTTAGTAGTTGTTTACCTCTGGCAGGTTATCCACTTGCTCACTTGTAAACACCTCAGAAAAATGTAAGTTTAGGGCATCTGCTATTTCATTGTCTGTATCTTTTAATTCCCTTTACTATTCCTGATGAACTTGACCTCCTCCTTAACTGTTCTTTTACTACTAAAATACTGAAAGAATCTCTTGGGGTCTTCTTTCACCTTATCTGCTATATTCCTCTCCAACTGTCTTTTAGCCTCTCTGATATCCTTCTTAATGGTTGCCCTCATGTTCTCATACGCTCACGGTTCTCTTTGCAGTCATTAGTCTTATATGCCTTATACAGCAGTTTTTTCCTTTGCAACTTCTTTTTTAAATCTTTATTAATCCATTATGGAGTTTTTCTTAGTTTCCTATTACTTCCAAATTTAGGTATGTATCTGTCCTGCATTACATGTTTTTAAACCTGTTCCACTGCTCCTCGACTGTCTCCACATTTAAAAGCTTATCCCAGTCTATCCTACTTAGACTTTGTCGCATCTGCTCAAAATTAGCCCTACTAAAGTTCAACTTAACAATTTTAGTCTTTGCATCTGTACTCTTACAAAATACTGAGAATTGTATTACATTATGGTCACTTGACCCTAGTGGTTCAATCACCTCTACACCCTCAATTCTATCCTGATTATTACAGAATACTAAATCCAGACAGGCTTCACCCCTTGTTGGTGCTTTAACATGCTGTGTTAAAAAAACAGTCGCTGATTACTTCTAAAAACTCCTGCTCTTGTGCTCCTCCATCTGTAAGGTTATCCCAGTTAATATTTGGATAATTAAAGTCCCCCATGACTATAATATCCCCTGTAAACTTGCCTTTTGATATTACTAAAAGATGTGTGTTGAAATTACTGTCTGAATTGGGTGGTCTATAACACACTCCTAAAATGAGACCTTTTCCCTAATATTTTCCAGGGAAGCCACATGTCCTCACTAAGATGGGGCTCATCATCCAACTGAAGATGACTTACATTTAATTCCTGTTTGGCATAAACAGCAACCCCACCTCCTTTTCTGTTCTGTCTAGCCTTCCTAAAAATGTGTATCCCTCTATGTTACACTCATCCCCATCTTTGTTATTTAGCCAGGTTTCCGTTATTGCTATAATATCATAATTGTGCTCTGCTACATACAACTCCAACTCACTTACCTTATTTTTGATACTTCTAGCATTAAGGCAAGCTATTTTTAATGTGTTAATCCTTCTATCTTTACGTGTTTGCTTAAAATTTACATTACTATGCATTTTTATTTCTACACCATTGTTTGTTCTTCCATGTATAGATCTAAATCTGGCCTGTCCTAAACTCCCTGCCCCCATTCCCTAGTTTAAACAATCCTCGACTAGCCTACACATACGCCTCCCCAATACATTGGTGCCCCTCCGTTCAGATGTAACCCGTCACGGCGAACAGGTCCCATCTGTTCCAAAAGGAGTCCCAATGCCCCATAAACCTATACCCTTCTACCCTGCACCAAGATTTGAGCCACGCGTTAAGCCTTCTAATCTCCTCAATCTTACCTGGACTGGCGCGTGGCACAGGCAGAACTTCGGAGAAGACTACCTTGTCAGTTCTGCTCCTCAGCTTGGTACCTAACTCTTTGAATTTGGATCGCAGAACTGACAGACTACCCTTATGTATGTCATTTGTTCCAACGTGGACAATGACAACTGGATCCACCCCGCTCTGGCCAAGAGCCTATCCACCCTTCCAGGAGGTCTCCCACCTGTGCTCCCGGAAGGCAACACACCGCGAGACTCTCTCTCTGGAGCACACCTGCGCTTCAATCCCCTAATGATTGAGTCCCCAACTATCACTACCTCTCTTTTTGGGAACTGGTTTTGAGGTAGCCCGTTGGGGCTCCTCAACCCTGCCTACCACCTCAGAATTATCAGAGTCACCGTCCAGCTCCCAGGACATGATAACGGTTAAGACACTTCTAATTCTGGGGTTGATGCCCCCGGACAGTGTGCACCCTTTACCTTACGCCTTGACCGTGACCCACCTATTCCTACCTGTCTGGTCTGGAATCTCCTCCAGCGCCACCTTAGGGGTGCACACTATCTCTAAAGGACACCTGGGCCAAGTCCGCCAATTCTCTATTACAACGCAGGTCAGCCAACTCCTCCTCCAGTTCAGCGACCCTGAGCTCGAGGTGCTGGATCAGCTGGCATCTCTTGCAGATGTAGCCCTCATAGACAACTGGCTCTTCCAAACCATCATCTAAAAAGTCCAACATCCAACAGGACTTGCATTGCACTGGCCTCATTATTAAAATTTGATTTGGGATTACTAAGCTGCCTTAACTTTTTTTTCTTAAAATTAAATTTCTTCTTCTTTCAGCTGTTCCTTAAATTAAATGGTAACACTAAGATCTGCTACAGATATTTTACACCTTTTCCCCCTTAAGCTCCTGTACTGTTCTCCCTCTCAGCTGCCTGCTATTTGCCTTTCTATGAGGTTAACTTTACTTTTCTCTGTCTCTTCTCTAACTTTGCTCTTCTTACTTATAAGCTCTTCACTGCACTGTTTGTATTAATGAACCAATACGCTGTCACCCACTTAACTGTTCTGCCTCTGGACGCTAAGGACTGTTTAATCTAAAATAAACAAATAAATAAAACTTTACTACCTTATTTGCTCCTACTGCTCCTTGTGCCTGATCGGTGTCTTAACGCAGGCCGCTTACCTGCGCACTACTGAGTTTCCACCTTTTACTGCTTTGAAGTCAGCCGCGCCTTTTTTCTTTTCCTTTAAACTAAGGACTTGCTGTTACTACGAGGCGGTTATTTACTTAAAAATGCCGATATCAGTTACTGCTGCTTTCTACCCTGCCCTCGATGCTAATTCAAATACAGATAACAAGAACAAGTACAAATAACTTTTCCAAGCGCACTTCCAAACACCCAGCTACTTTGCTCTTGTGGGTGCGAAAAAAAAGCAAAAAACCCTTCTAAAGGGAAAAAAAGCTTTAAAAATTCCCACACGGTTCCTTAGCGGCAACCAAAACCCAAGTTTTTAAGAGCAAAATGTATTTTTTTTAATTAAATCTCACACCACAGAAAAGACTAAAAACTCCCAACAGCCTTTAGCATTTACAAAGTACACGTCAGCACGTGGTCAATAGTGTCAAAAATGACAGGTGCTATGAAAGAGAGATGTGAAAGGCACTATATAACTTATGGATAGATGTAAAAGGTGCAAGATAGATAGATAGATAGATAGATAGATAGATCATTTTGAATCTAAACTTTATTTTACTCAACAATAGAAATCATGAACTCGTCAATATAAATAACAATTTCTCAATAAATACTAATTACATTACACCTCCACTGCTCCCCAGTAGACGTCTCCTACACCGCACACAAATTGAAATACTTTAAACCGATGAGTAAATCGATACGTATTTAACCAAGAATAAACTCCTAATCGTTTCCCTCCTCCACTACTCCCGGTCCCCACACATTAAGTCGAGTACTCAGGTCTGTATTTAGTATTCAGTTCTCTTTCTAATCCTTCTAACATTTAACATCACAATCGCACTCCCGCTCTTCTTCAAGTTATTCCAAATTGATTTTTCGTCGCCCCTCCTCAATGGAGCTCAGCACCCCCTTCACTCCCCACACTTTTTCAGACTCTTTGATATTACACAATGATTTATAATATGTAAATTAATTAATCCTCAAAATAACATAAAATCTGAAAATAACGAGTACATCATCTGGTGACGTACCACTCTGTTTATTATTACGGCTTTTTAAAATGGCTCACTTTGCTTGCCCAAGTCAATAATCTGAAAGTTTTAATTTTGATGTTTTGTTATATTTCTTGCCCCAAATAAATCTCAGATCATCAAAAGAAACAGTAAATGTTTCACATATTCTCTGAAAGTACACGAGCAGAGTTTGCAGTCTCATACAATATAAGAATAAATGACAAACAGTCTCCTTCTCCCCACAGAAGGCCCATTTATCGCTCACATCACTCTGAAACCCAAATTTTCAATCTTATGATAAAAATGAAAGAGCTGTTCTTTTAAAAATTAGGGGTTCTAAAGAGAACAAAAGCTGCGTCTAAACTATCAATCTGAGACTAGCGGCCATACAGCGGACATCAATCAGCCGTCGTCCTCCTTCCTTCACCGGTAAACAGACGAGTCCTTTCTTGAGTCAGTGCACACCATTCTAACAAAGTGAACTAATAATTTGTGTTTGGAGTGTAAGAGTCCTGATGGCGGGTCAACACTCACCAGTCTGTGCCACAGCATGTAGGCAATGGGATTGTTGATGTAATCAGAATAGAAGTTTAATATGGGTGGCACGGTGGCACAGTGGGTAGCTTCCCGGGTCCTCCCTGCATGGAGTTTGCATGTTCTCCCCGTGTCTGCGTGGGTTTCCTCCCACAGTCCAAAGACATCCCAGTTAGGTGGACTGGCGATCCTAAATTGTCCCTAGTGGGTATGTGTGTGCCCTGTGGTGGGCTGGCGCCCTGCCTGAGCTTTGTTTCCTGCCTTGCACCCTGTGTTGGCTCCAGTAGGCCCCCGTGACCCTTTACTTAGGATATAGCGGGTTGAATAATAGATGGATTGATGGAAGTTTAATATGTCACTGTGTCCTGTGTTAATATTTTAAATCTGCTTTTCTTTCCACTCACAAAGCCAGCTTTAGCACACAGGAGCTCATCATCTAGAACTGCTAGGCAAGCGTTAGAAGACAAGCTAAGGACAAACTGACATGGACATTGTACTATTTCTGTGTCAGAGTCAGCACGACATTGGATCTTCTCTTTGTCTTGTTTGGAATGGCGTGATTCACCGAAGTGGGGGTCTGCATAAAGCCTTGCCACATTACCTGGCACACCTTTGAAGCCGATGGCCAGATGGGTGATAACGTCATCTGATCCTGAAAATCCATCAAACACAGCGACATAAATGTCAGACTCTGCACATCGGACCCCCACTACCCGGCAGGTCTTGTCATGGCGTCCTCGTCTGTAATAATGTAAGCCGTCAATAAAGAAAGCTGTTATTTCTTCTGTGTGATTTCTTACCGCCATATCACTATGAGAGGGGTATCGCCTTTTAATATCTTATCTGTGTAGTTTGGGGTTATGTAACATGACACAATTACAGAAAAACTCATTCCAACAAGGGAACTAGCAGTGAGGATGGGATTGTGGTAAATTACTAACCGCCTCATATTTATAATGTATCATAAATAAGAAATACGCTTCTGCTGCTTTACTCCTTCAGCTCACTCCGTGACGACTTTCTTCATGAACTTCATGTCTCTCAGCACTCGATGGCCGTCTTGTTAGCTGGCCAGTAAATCATCGAGCTGTCAGTCACAAGTTTATGACAATTCATTACAAACATTTCATTCTCAGTCAGTTCTTATTTTATTTTTATTTTTTATTTTCATGCTCCGTGTAGCTCTGACCTGCAGGGTGTGACCCCTAAACGTTTAGTAAGCCTCTAGTTCTGAGGCTAGGGATCTGTACTGGCAATCGGAAGGTTGCCGGTTCAAATCCCGTAATTGCCAATAGGGATTCTGCTCTGTTGGGCCCTTGAGCAAAGCCCTTAACCTGAAATTGCTCAGCGCTTTGAGTAGTGAGAAAAGCACAATAGAAATGCCAAGAATTTATTTATTTCTTTTAGAAATGGAAGAACAAAAGACTGGGAATGGACGGAGGAGATCAGGGATCAGGGACTTATTGTGAGGAAAGGAAAATCAGTTCATGATGAAGTGTGACAGTGGATTGATTTTAAATTAAAGAGGTGGTGGAGGGGTTTGCGTGTCCCAATGATCCTAGGAGCTATGTTGTCCGGGGCTTTATGCCCCTGGTAGGGCCACCCAAGGCAAACTGGTCCTGGGTGAGGGATGAGACAAAGAGCGGTTCAATAAACCTCCAATGAAGAATAAAACTTTGGACGACGCTTTCCCTTGCCCGGACGCGGGTCACCGGGCCCCCTCTGGAGCCAGGCCTGGAGGTGGGGCTCGATGGCGAGCGCCTGGTGGCCGGGCACAGCCCGAAGAGGTAACGTGGGTCCTCCTCCCCATGGGCTCACCACCTATGGGAGGGGCCAAGGAGGTTGGGTGCAATGTGAGTTGGGTGGTGGCCGAAGGCGGGGACCTTGGCGGTCTGATCCTCGGCTACAGAAACTGGCTCTTGGGACGTGGATTGTCACCTCTCTGAAGGGAAGGAGCCTGAGCTAGTGCGAGGTGAGAGGTTCCGCTAGATATAGTCGGACTCACCTCGGCGCACAGCTTGGACTCTGGAACCAATCTTCTTGAGAGGGGCTGGACTCTCTACCACTCTGGAGTTGCCCCCGGTGAGAGGCCGAGCAGGTGTGGGCATACTTATTGCCCCCCGACTCAGAGCCTGTGCATTGGGGTTTACCCCGGTGGACGAGAGGGTGGCCTCCCTCCGCCTTCGGGTGGGGAAGGGTCCTGACTGTTGTTTGTGCGTATGCGCCGAACAGCAGTTTGGAGTATCCACCCTTTTTGGAGTCTCTGGAGGGGTTGCTAGAGGGCATACCTTCTGGGATTCCCTCGTTTTGCTGGGAGACTTCAATGCTCACGTGGGCAATGACAGTGAGACCTGGAAGGGCGTGATTGGGAGGAATGGCCCTCCCGATCTGAACCAGAGCGGTGTTTTGTTATTGGACTTCTGTGCTCGCCACGGATTGTCCATAACGAAACACCATGTTCAAGCATAAGGGTGTTCATATGTGCACTTGGCACCAGGACACCCTAGGCCTCAGGTCGATGATCGACTTTGTGGTCGTGGTCGCCGGACTTGCGCCATATGTCTTGGACACTTGGGTGAAGAGAGGGGCGGAGCTGTCAACTGATCACCACCTGGTGGTGAGTTGGCTTCGATGGTGGGGGAAGATGCCGGTCAGACCTGGTAGGCCCAAACGTGTTGTGAGGGTCTGCTGGGAACGGCTGGCAGAGTCCCCTGTCAGAAGTAGCTTCAACTCCCACCTCCGCAGAACTTCAACCACGCCCCGAGGGAGGTGGGGGACATTGAGTCCGAATGGGCCATGTTCCATGCCTCTATTGTTGAGGCGGCTGACCGGAGCTGTGGCCACAAGGTGGTCGGTGCCTGTCGTGGCGGCAATCCCCGAACCCGTTGGTGGACACCGGCAGTGAGGGATGCCGTCAAGCTGAAGAAGGAGTCCTATAGGACTTTTTTGTCCTGTGGGTCTCTGGAGGCAGCTGATAGGTACCGGCAGGCCAAGCTGAACGGCTTCGGTTGTTGCTGAGGCAAAACTCGGGCATGGGAGGAGTTTGAGAGGCCATGGAGAACGACTTTCGGACGGCTTCGAGGAGATTCTGGTCCACCGTCCGCGCCTCAGGAGGGGAAGCAGTGCAGTGTCAACACCGTATATGGTGGGGATGGTGCGCTGCTGACCTCACTGACGCGTGTGGGTCGGTGGGAGGAGTACTTCAAGACCTCCTCAATCCCACTAACATGCCTTCCACGAGGAAGCAGAGCCTGGGGACTCTGAGGTGGGCTCTCCCATCTCTGGGACTGAAGTCACCGAGGTGGTCAAAAAACTCCTTGGTGGCAGGGCCCCGGGTGGATGAGATACCGAGTTCCTTAAGGCTCTGGATGTTGTAGGACTGTCTTGGTTGACACGCCTCTGCAACATCGCATGGACATCGGGACAGTGCCTCTGGATTGGCAGACCGGGGTGGTGGTCCCCTCTTTAAAAAGGGGGACCGGAGGGTGTGTTACAACTATAGAGGGATCACACTCCTCAGCCTCCCTGGAAAAGTCTATTCGGGGTTCTGGAGAGGAGGGTCCGCCGGATAGTCAACCTCGGATTCAGGAGGAACAGTGTGGTTTTCGGCCCTGGTCGCGAACAGTGGACCAGCTCTTCACCCTTAGCAGAGTCCTGAGGGTGCATGGGAGTTTGCCCGACCGGTCTACATGTGTTTTGTGGACTTGGAAAAGGCGTCGACCGTGTCCCTCGGGAATCCTGTGGGGGTGCTCGGGAGTATGGGGTACCGGACCCCTGATAAGAGCTGTTCGGTCTCTGTACAACCGTGTCAGAGCTTGGTCCGCATTGCCGCAGTAAGTCGAGCCCGCTTCCAGTGAGAGTTGGACTCCGCCAGGGCTGCCCTTTGTCACCGATTCTGTTCATAACTTTTATGGACAGAATTTCTAGGCGCAGCCAGGGTGTTGAAGGGGTCCGCTTTGGTGGACTCAGGATTGGGTCACTGCTTTTTGCAGATGATGTTGTCCTGTTTGCTTCATCAGGCCGTGATCTTCAGCTCTCTGGATCGGTTCGCAGCTGAGTGTGAAGCGGCTGGGATGAGAATCAGCACCTCCAAATCCAAGAGCATGGTCCTCAGCCGGAAAAGGGTGGAGTGCCCTCTCAGGGTTGGAGGAGAGATCCTGCCCCAAGTGGAGGAGTTCAAGTATCTCGGGGTCTTGTTCACGAGTGAGGGAAGAATGGAGCGTGAGATCGACAGGCGGATCGGTGTGGCATCCGCAGTGATGCGGGCTCTGCATCGGTCTGTCGTGGTGAAAAAGGAGCTGAGCCATAAGGCAAAGCTCTCAATTTACCAGTCGATCTACGCTCCTACCCTCACCTATGGTCATGAGCTATGGGTAGTGACCGAAAGAACGAGATCGAATACAAGCGGCTGAAATGAGTTTCCTCCGCAGGGTGCCTGGGCTTTCCCTTAAAGATAGGGTGAGAAGCTCAGTCTTCCGGGAGGGGCTCAGAGTAGAGCCACTGCTCCTCCGCATTGAGACGAGTCAGATGAGGTGGCTCGGGCATCTGATCAGGATGCCTCCTGGACGCCTCCCTGGTGAGGTGTTCTGGGCACATCCAACCGGGAGGAGGCCCCGGGGAAGACCCAGGACACGCTGGAGGGACTATTCTCCCGGAAGAGCTGGAAGAAGTGGCCGGGGAGAGGGAAGACTGGGCCTCTCTGCTTAAGCTGCTACCCCCGCGACCCGACCTCGGATAAGCGGAAGAGGATGGATGGATGGATGGATGGAGGTGGACTGTGACAATAAAAAGTGACATTTTAATAAAGCCAGCGGTCCGTGTGGTCAGTCCATTTGAACTCTGACCTTGACAGTGACCTTATGGTGTTTATCATAATTTCAGAATTTCATTTTAAATCCCCACAGATTCTGTCCAATCAGATGAGCTCTTTACTATTAGTGTCTCATCAGCGCAGCTCCTGATTGGTTCTTGTTAATTGTCTGTGTTGTGCTCTGCCCCCAGTCCCGTTACACACTCTCAGATTTCCTCACTCATTTTCTTTTCTCTCCTTTCAGACTTCTGTCCCCTCACACTGGACATCAACACGGCACACAGAGACCTCCGTCTGTCTGAAGGGAACAAGAAGGTGACACGTGAGGTGACAAAAGCCGAATATCCTGATCATCCTGACAGATTTGACTGGTGGTGTCAAGTTCTGTGCAGAGAGGCTCTGACTGGGACTCGCTGTTACTGGGAGGTGGAGTGCAGTGGAGACTTCATGAGGATTGGAGTCGCATATAAAGGACTGAGCAGGAAAGGAGAGGGCATGGAGTGCGGCCTTGGAAACAACGACAAGTCCTGGAGTTTGCTGTGGTCTCATCCCCAGTACATTGTGCGTCACAATTACAAGCAGACTGTAATCAGCGCCCCCTACAGCCCCAGAATAGGTGTGTATCTGGACTGGCCTGCTGGCTCTCTGTCATTTTATAGCGTCTCACACACAATGACCCTCCTGCACAGGTTCAACACTTCCTTCACTGAGCCCCTCTATCCAGGGTTTTGGCTTGATCCTCACTGCAGTGTAACAATCAGCCATCTGACACCAGGTGACCACTGACCAGTACCCTCCACTGGTCACCTGATGTCCCCACAAGCTCAGGTCCTCTTTGTGTTTGTAGTTTAGGATGAAATTAAATTTACAGGATGGGTGGGTTTGGCGGGTCAGCACCTCTGTGAGTGAATTTGTGGATGAGAATGAGGGGTGAGTGCGGCTGTCAGGGTCTCCATTATCATTGGGTTTGAGTAGCCAATCAGGTGTGTGTCTCATAATGAGGGGCGGAGACACCCCAGACCTACAAATACCAGTCTTGCCAGCAGGAGTCACCGTTGATTTACAGCCACGTGTCCTTCAGGCTGACACCCCAACAACTACTGAGGCCCCCAAGTGTCACTGAATGTCACCTGTTAAGTAGGACAGGCGTGTGGCTCTGCTGGATCAGCACAACTGAAAGGCGCTATACAGACTCAGTATGGAGAGCTCTTGAATATTGACTATATGTAGGAGCAGAGAGTGACAGATGGGACTGGAGTGTTGTCCACTCACCAGACATGTTGTGACCCTCCATTGGTCACTCAAAGGGTCCTTCACTTCAGAATGAATTCACTGTGAATGTCTGAAGATGAGGACTCACCGGTCAGTCAGATGTCGGCCATACTGACAGTTTGGTGTTTTAGTTGATGTCACATTAAACTTTAAACTGTACCTCCTCCTTGTCCCCAGATTTGTCACTCTTGGTACCCTGAAAGCTCCAACATCTTCACAAATTGAATTCTTGGTCAGTTGGCACACACTTGACATGGGTGCACATGTGTGGCTTTGCAGTGGACTGGCACCCCGTCCTGGGTTGACCCACCTTGTCCACAAACCTGAAATTGAAAAGCGGATAAGAAAGACAACGAATGGACAGAAGGGGTCACTGATTGGTCTGTCACCACACTACCGCCTCTTGTGGCCACTCTAAATATTACACAGCAATTTATACAAAAAAGATTTATCTAAAAGATAAAAGCAGAAAGCATTCAGTGAAATCCTGAGCAGTGAAACATGAAAGGAGAGAATGAGAAACAATCAGAGAGTCAGACGAATGGAGACTTTAACAGGAGGACTGAGGGGTGGGACTGAAGTGCAGTGGCGCCCTCTAGTGGACACCCGCCATATTACACACATGGGAAAGGTCAGCAGTGAAGGGGGGACGAGAAAAGAATAGAGTGCAGTGTAAAAGAAATAAGAATAAAGTAAAAACACAAGAATAAAACACCTGAACTTTAAATATTATATCTAAAACTAATTAAGATTTAAATGAATTAAGAGCAAAATAAGGGCGACACGATCACACAGTCACATGACCTTCAGAGCTGACAGGTGAGCTGATTCTTCTGTAGCCAAACTGCCCCTCTAGTGGCCACTCTCAGTATTACTCACACAGAAGAGCTGGCTTGACTGAATCAATATTTTATGTAAATTTATTAATATTGTCATCACCTTTGAAGACAGGGCTGCTTTGTTAGGTTGTGTAAGATTTCATATTGTAAGAGAACATTTATTTTAATGAATTTGTTTGCAAACAATACTTTGTTTTTTATTCTCACGTTTATGTATTTGGTTACTTTTGTTGTCCCTCGTTTATTTTTTTGTGCATTTCTTGTGAAGCCCAGAGAGGCGGGGCCACGTGACACTGCAGCTGGAGCTCCGCCCCCACGAGTATTTAAGAAGAAGCTGCAGATGAAAGAGCCGCTCCAACACTGGGCTCTGTCCTGTCTGGTGGGCTCTGCTATACGTTTTGATGTTTGGTGGTCTTATTTCTCGTCTCCTACTGTGATGGTTGTTGGATTTTTTTCAATTTAGGTTTTCATTTTTTTGCGCCTGCCTCCTTTTTTTTAATAATTTTTAATCCTTTCCTAACTTTTTAAAATAGTTATTTAAATATTCAATAAACTTTATTTGATTTTATTGGCCCAGGTGTACATTTAAGAGATGCTTTCATCCCTAAGACATTAAACATAATCGAGTAAACATCACTATGGGGACTGTTTGGGAAAAAGTGTGACAGGGCAAGGTGACAAAACTGATCAGCACAAGTGAAGATCTCAAACAAGATGCCAGCGAGTTCCACTTGTTTAGTTACAAGAACTTATCAAAGCCAGTCAGTCAGTCAGACGAAGTCCACACAACAAGAAGGTCTTCAAAAACACATCAAGGGTGTGAGTAGCTCAGAGAGAGGTGGGCAGCTCGTTCCACCAGCTAGGAGCTACACATGAGAAGAGCCTGGATTGAGCTTTGATGGCTTACTGAGGTGGCACCACCAGACCTGAGAGGGTGAGAAGAAGCACAAGGCCTCATGAGTAACTCCATATACACGTAGAAAACGCCGACCTACCAGTTGTTCTGCTGCAGCATCAAGGGTTTGAATTGAAAGGTTTGTTTCTTAATCATCAGTAGTGACTTGTTAGCACATACCAGTAACTGCTGCAAGTAAAATGTGACAATAATCCAGATGTGACATGTGACAAGACCAACGGCTGGCCATTGTTCACAGGCAATCTGTATGAACAAGAGACAGAGTGGTCAGTGAAGGAGTGCTGGAGGTCGATCTCCACCCTAACATGACATACCGACTTGGCCGTATTAGTGACGATAAGCTGAGCTGGACAAAGCTGGAGGGGTGGGGGGTGTTGAGTAGATGGACTGGCTGGTATAACAAGGAGCTCCATCTTTACCAGGTTGAGATGGAAATGATGCTTCTTCATCCAGGTGGAGACATCACTGAGCTATTCTGAAAGTCAAGATGACACCATGTGCTCCTGTGAAGACAGCTGGGTGTCACTGGTGTAGGACTGATAGGAGACTGGATGATGGGGCCTACTGAGGTGGGGTTCAGAGAGAAGAGCGGAGGTCCCAGCACTGATTCTTGACCACCCCATGCTTTCTAGATGCACCTTTGAAACCATATTGTTGTATCCAGACACAAAAACTCGTCACACATGGGTTTTGCCCAAATGTTTTCTTATTGTTTTTTCTTTCCAACCTTCTTTTTTCCCACAAACCCTCAGTTCACCACACCCTCTTTATACCCATCCTGCCTTGTCTTTTAGTAAAAAACTATGTACAAACTTTTAAAGAAACACAGGGTTAAATTCTGGACATAACACCCCCCCCCCCCTTTCCTCCTTAACCTTCTGTTACATAATCACTGAGCCAATGTGGGGGAACCCGTGCCCTTTGCGGTCGATGATAAGTTTGTGAAGAAACAGGAAAGGTCTGGGAAGATAACCCCAAAGATGTAGCTTCTGTTGTGGGGCACTGCCAAGTGAGGACCGAAGTCTCCGAAAGTGTAGTGCTGGCTGATGAAGGTGGTGGCACTGCACAAAGACGATTAGCATGCCAACGTGACCCATCTGTAAGCTGGAAAGTGGAAGGACCCAGTTGCCTTAAAATTTGAATGGGATCTGACCAGTAAGACTGTAGCTTGTTCTTGCGATTTGCATGCTTTACCCTTACCCAATCTGAAACAGCCAGTCTGGGTGACTTTGCATGTTTGGCCCTGTCATAATTATGTTTCATTTGATACTGTGACTGTAGTACCTTTTGAGCTGCTTTTGTGGGCATCTGTGCCCCATAACCAGGTTTGGATTTTGGTGCTAGTCGCGTTAAAGGCAATTTTAGTTCTCGGCCTATCATTAAAGAAGCAGGGGAGACACCTGTAGTAGCATGCATGGAAGCTCGTGTGTGCAACAGAGTTAGATGGAGAGCATCATCAAAAATCCTTCCTTCCATTAAGTATGCTCTGATGCCCTCTTTCAGTCTACGGTTCAGGCGTTCCACCCCACCATTAGCTTCAGGGTGATACACTGCTGTTTTGATGTGTTTAATACCATTGTCTTTGAGAAAAGAAGTAAACACTGCTGATGAAAACTGGGGTCCGTTGTCTGTTGTAATAACACTTGGCAATCCACACTGACTTTAAAGGTGGCTTAGAGAGCGTATGATAGAGTGTGTCGTGGTGGAGCTCAGCATGATGGCCTCAGGCCATTTTGAATACAAGTCATGCACAACCAAAAGGTACCTTGCATGAGCCGGAGCCCCATGGAGTGCCCCACAAATGTCTATTTCTAAGTGTTCCCAAGGGGATGCCGGCCATGCCACAGGTCTCAAAGGAGCTGGTGTGGGCCTCGTTGTCTTGCCACTCGCTAAACACACTGAGCAGTCTTTCACCAGCAGTTCCACATCACGGTCAATGTTTGGCCACCAGACCGTGTCCCTGCAGCGTTGTTTTACTTTCACAATTCCCAAATGGCCCTCATGATGGGCCATGTGGAGTACTCCTGCCCGGAGAGATTCAGGAATTAAGGTTCGGTGGCCCCTTGCTACACATACTTCATCCCTACAAGAAAGTTCATCTCGCACCCGATAAAAGGGAAGAAGTGCTGGCTCCACAACTTTTGGCCATCCCTCCACAGTATATTTTCGTATCAGACAGAGTAGTTCATCCTCACAGGAGGCCTGACGTAGTTCCTGCATGGCTACTGTGCCCTTAAGTGCTTCCTGCAGCATGTGAATCCAGACACTCTCCTCCTCTGAGACCACAGCCACAGGCAGGGATACGGAAACAGCCCTAGAAAGTAAATCAGCAACTGTATTTTCATAGCCAGGTGTGAACTGTAGTTTAAAGTTGTACTAGTTTAACCGATCTGCCCACCGGAGGAGCCGGAGTGGCTTGTGACCTGAACCCCTTGCCCAGAAGAGCGGTTAATGCCTGGTGGTCAGTGCGCAAGGTAAAATGCCGGCCATGAAGATAAATATGCCAACGTTCACAGGCCCACAAGCAAGTTAGCGCTTCTCTCTCTCCCACAGAGTACTTCTGTTCAGCTTCTGTGAGGGCACGGGAGGCAAAAAGCAACTGGGCGCTCCACACCATCAACTATCTGGGATAGAAGAGCACCCAATGCCACAGCTGAGGCACCACATGTGACCAGAGTGGGGGCAGCTAGGCTGAAATGAGCTAGTGTCGGTGGCCTTGTGAGCTGTTGTTTGATGTCATGAATTGCCGGTGTACAAGCAGCAGTCCAAACCCATGTGGCATCCTTTTTCAAAAGGGCCCTCAATGGTGCTGTTTTGTCAGCATAAGGTGGTAGAAAACGAAGGTACCCCAAAATGAGGCCAACTCAGTAGTTGATTTAGGCTCCGACAAGGCCAGTATAGCATCCACATTAGACAGCAAGGGCTGGATGCCATTGCACGTAAGTTTGTCCCCACAAAGTCAATTTCTGGAGCACTAAAAATACACTTTTCAACATTTAAGGTGGCCTGATTTTGCTCCAGTCGGTGCAGTACCTGCTGCAAACGAACATCATGTTGTTCTTGTGTGGGGCCATGTACCACAATGTCATCTAAATATATCGACACACCAGGAATGTTTGCCAGTAGTAGTGACATGATCTTTTGGAAACAGCTTGGAGCTGAGCTTAATCCAAAAGCCATCCGTGTGAACCTGAAAACCCCCAAGTGAGAAACAAAAGCAGTCAAATCCCGACTAGCAGCATGTAATGGCACTTGTAAATAACCCTGTGCAAGGTCCAATTTAGTGAAAACGGCTGAGCCCTGGAACTGCGTTGTGAGCTCCTCTGTTGTAGGCAATGGATATTTATCAGGAATTATGGCTTTATTAACTTCCCTCGAATCCACACACAAACAAATTTTGCCATTCTTTCTCCGTGCCATAACAAGATTTGATATCCAAGGTGAAGCATCAACTGGCTCAACGAGGCCAGCCTCCTGCAACCTTTCCAACTCCGCAGAGACCTCCTCACGTAGTGCCAACGGAATCCAACGAAGGGGCTGAATCACTGGGGCTGTGTCTGGGTTAATCGTCCGCTTGTGGACAAAACCAGTGATACAGCCAAGACCTGTGAATAAGGCTGGAAACCTCTGTAGCCAGGAGTCCACAACTTGCAAAATTTGGCAACCCTCAAAGTCTGATACTGTAAAGCTTAAAGCAAGGAAAAGATGGAGCTCCATGATGTTAGCTCCACCTGTTGTGATGTGGACAGACACTGCTGAAGTGGTTCTATCTTTGTAACTCACAGTCAAAATAACTGTACCCAGGACATTTATAGGAGACTGATCATAGCCAGCTGCAGGTTTAACAGGTACATGAGAAAAGAACCTGTCAAACGTGGTTTTATTTAAAAGAGACACTCTAGCACCAGTATCTAGTAGGAGTGGGATTTCCACAGCACCCACCATGCAGATGCAGTGTTGTAAGAACTGTGTGTTCCGCTGCACCCAATTTATAGGTTCTAGCGAGTGAGCACACCGATACCCCCGTGCAGGCTCACGTGCAGTAACAGGTGCGAGAGCTGACCGGCACCAGCGTGCGAAATGATTAAGTTTGTTACAGCGGCGCATCACTGGCCTTGTGCAGGGCACGCGTGGCTGCCCTCGTATTATGCTGATTTGACCCAAAGTTTGAACAACGTTGCGATGTAGTCGCCGCTGTGACTTTGTGCACCCGGATTTGATTTGAAGAGCGGTTTCTGTCTGCTTTCCTAGTGACACCGTTTTCTCTAGTGTGAGGTCATCGGGTTCAAGCAGTAACCTGGCGCGCAGCTGATTGCAATTGGTTTTCTCAATGATTTAATCGCTGATCATTTCGTTTTGCAGGGTTCCAAAATTACAATGCCGCGCCAGTTCATGTAAAGCAGAGACGTACTGAGTTATCGACTCACCCGGCTGTTGTGCTCGTTGACGAAAATGAAAACGATGCATAAGGACACTGCGACCAGAGCTGAAATATGCCGCTAATGCTGCCTTTGCTGCTGCATACGTAGGTGCGTCCGGTTGCAACGTGGAGAAAACGCGCTGTCCCTCTACTCCCAAACAGTGCAACATCAAAGCCCTCTTCCTAACATCCGCCATATCCTGAACATCAAGGGCTACCAAATAGAGTTCGAACGACTTAATCCATCTCTGCCAGGGCACCGGAGGCTCACCTGGGATGGTCAGGAACGGGTTAGGAGGTGGTAACGTGAACTCAGCCATCCTCATCTGCCAAAATGTTGTATCCACACACAAAAACTCGTCACACACGGGTTTTGCCCAAATGTTTTCTTATTGTTTTTTCTTTCCCACCTTCTTTTTTCCACAAACCCTCAGTTCACCACACCCTCTTTATACCCATCCTGCCTTGTCTTTTAGTAAAAAACTATGTACAAACTTTTAAAGAAACACAGGGTTAAATTCTGGACATAACACATATCTCTCCAGTCCAGGACACACGATGGACTCAAATCATCTGAGAGCAGTCCGAGTGATGATGAGGTCAGACAGGTTGGTGAGGAGCACCTGATAGCTAACTGTGTTGCTGGAGATGCTGCTACCTCAGTTTGTTTTAATTTGCAGGACATGTCAGGTCATATTGAATAACATCAATGACCAAGGTTCTTGTTCCAGCAGTTCACAAGTAAGAAATATATATTGTGGCGAGTGGCTGGGGCTGTTACCAAGCCAGGGCGCCCAGGAGGACCAGAGGGGGGCTTGCGCCTCCCCCAGACTATGAGGGGATGACTGCCCTGGTTGCTTTGGGGACCACAGGTACAGAGTTTGGAAGCTCAACCCTGTAGGGGCCTGTGGTCACCGCCAGGGGGCGCCTCAACGCCTAGAGAGTCCTGGACCTCAGTACTTCTGCCACACAGGGGCGTATCGGCGGAAGGTTACTGGAGGACACCTGGAGCACATCCGGGTGGCCATTAAAGGGGCCACCTCCCTCCATACGAGGGCTGGAGTCGAGAGAGAAGGAAGGACAAGGTCTTGAAGGAGGCAAGGAGGCGGCCTGAAGAAGCAAAGAGGCAGTGTGAGGCCTGGACTTTGGGGTAAAGTGGGTTGTGTGGTACTTTATTATTATACATAATAATTGTAAATAAACATATGGTGGTGCTTAATAACATGTCTACCTGTCTGTGTCCGGGGCTTAGTCCACACTGGCGTAGTCGGCAGGATGCTCTGCCTGTTCCAAGGCAAGACCTGGAAACAAATATATCATTAAGGACAGCCCGGTGCAGCAGGGGATCCCACCCACATGCTGCGGGAGCGGCGTGCACACAACCCCGCAGAATAAATTTGCCCCACAGGGCCGTTTCCCCCTGTTGCAGGATGATAACGGCCGTTGCAGGAGTGCAGCGGATAGACGACACCCGGGAGGTGAGTTCCCTGCTTACCGGCAGCCGGCCCTGGAGGGCCAGGCGTGTTTTGTCTTTTACAGGCAGGGACTGCCCGGATCCAAATCAGTGGCAGACGCATGCTGGTCTGTGGGGCTTCAACAGCTTGGCAGCAGCTGCAGGACCTGCGGAGAAGGAGCCGCTGCAGCTCGAGAGGTCGAGGCAGCAGCAAGGCTGTCAGGAAGCACACCACTGCAACAGGCAGAGGGGAGACAAGATGGCCGAGGACCGGAAGTCACGCCCCGAGACAGGCACAGAACTGGATGGTGTGTCTAGCATGCCAGCCGATGATTGGTCAGAGACAGGAGCAAGGAATGTCCATCTCGTGCTGGGGAAGGTCCCGATTGGGCCTGAGGAAAGGCCCCTCAGAAGGCAGTTTATCTATACTAATAAAAGGAAAATCCCTCACTCACTCACTCACTCACTCATCACTAATTCTCCAACTTCCCGTGTAGGTAGAAAGCTGAAATTTGGCAGGCTCATTACTTACAGCTTACTTACAAAAGTTGGGCAGGTTTCATTTTGAAATTCTACACGTGTCAGTCATAACAGTCAACAACGTCCGCCATGTTGAACTTTCTTATTTATGGCCCCATCTTCACAAAATGTGGTAGGCAGCTTCCCTGCGCAAACCAAAACCGATGTACGTACTTATTTAAGTGGTATGATGCCACTGTCGGCCGCCATATTGAACTTTTCAACGGTCTTTGTTACTTATGGGCCCATCTTCAAGAAATTTGGTACGCGGCTTCCCAACACTAACTTACGCATATTATATACGCCCATAGCCTGCAGCTCGTCACCGTGGTGAGGCGGCATTGGGTCCCCCATCCCAACGCCTCCCATGTTGTTGGCTGCCTGCCTATATAAGGCCGTCTGTCACTCCAGTCTCTACATTCCCTTCCTTGCTTCGCCACAGGATTCACATCTCTCTGCTAATAACTACAGCCTTTTTATTTAATCCACGGCTTCTCTGCTGTTTTATGGTTCGTTTATTACGATTATAGTTATTGTGTAGGTATTTTAGACTTACTTTACATTGCTCAGGTACCCATTTCCTTTATCATTCTAACCGTACCTGCATTAACATGTCTATCGAGGTGATCACCATCGATCAAAGAACTGTCACTTACCGAGTGGTTTCCATGCCCAGAGATACCACCTACCTTTTCCATTCTCTTTGTTACATATTGCACGGCCATATCAGGCTCACTCTTGATATCCATGGTGTCTTATGTATTGAATGACTGGACAGGTTTAAGGTGTGGACTGATGATGTACAGGAGATAATTAGACTACACAGGAGCACCAGAAGAGTGAAATGCTTAAGCCCTTCAGCTATGGTTCTGAATGTGAGTTGATGGCTGCTGCTGAATTGTTCGGTTGTCGCTTTCAAGTTTACCGAAATGGCCAAATATTTTACACCTTTGGACAACCGCCAATGCCTCTTAAACATCTTAGACTCACAGGTGACGATTTGAGTAGTGGACACTTTGATGTTTATGAATGTTTAAACTCTCAAAAGCTGGATGTGATTTTATCGATGAAACCGGTTGTGTGCTTACAACGCTTGACAGATGCCGAATGTCACTTCAACACAAGTCCTACAAATACTGTCGTCATTGAAACAAACCATGAAACTCAAACCGATTATGACAGCAGCAATCCAAGCTGTGAGATTTGAAACAAGATTACTGTTCACATGGCCGACTGTACGTTACATGCTCAAGAGTAAGCTCAGCGCACAGCTTGGTCATGTTACAACCGGAGGGCCGAACTGACAATGTGACATACAAAGAGATCCTTAACAAATAATTATTGGCATATTTTCCCTCAGTTTAAAAAGGTTTACTTTTTAGATGGGTTTAAAGTGGAGAAGGACAAACAAACTGGGATTGCATTCACTACACTTTTGGCACGCAGACTTATTTTGCTAAACTGGAAGAATCCTAACTCTCCTCAGTGGGAATATATTATTTGAAATTGGAAAAAAATCAAATACTCAGTTAGAGGATCTGTACAGATTTTTTTCAAAACATGGCAGGATCTAACCAGTAATATTTTAAAATAAGCTCTTAAAGCACAGAGGAAGCAATTATTTCTGTATTTCTTTTTCTTCTCCATTCATCTCTATTGGCTTATCAAACTTATCAATGTAGGTGTGTTTGCAAGCCTTAAGTTTTACTCCATTGGCCTTGCTCTCTCTCTCAGGAGTGGGGGTCGACTTGTTCTCAATTCTACTTTTTGTAAAAATTGATTGATTTGTATGGAATGATTGCAATAAAATTAATAAAATTAAAAAAAAAAGGTTTACTTTTCTTCTCAATAAAAATTTTAAGGCAGTATTTCGCCGCTGCGAAACGCGGGTATTTTGCTAGTTGTAAATAAACGTGTTTTGGTGCTTAACATCATGTCTACCTGTCTGTGTCCGGCCTGTTCCCCATTATATATATATATATATATATATATATATGATGAGTTGTATGAGAGGCTGGACACTAAGGAGGGAGAAAAGGACCAGTGGGCTACAGAGAGGGACTGAGCTGGGAAAGATGAGCAAAAGGTTAGGATGACAAAGGATAAAGATGGAAACGTACTCACAAGTGAGGAGAGAGTGTGGAGCAGATCGAAAGAGTACTTTGAGAGGCTGATGAATGAAGACAACAAGAGAGAGAAGAGGTTGGATGATGTGGAGATAGTGAATCAGGAAGTGCAACGGATTAGCAAGGAGGAGGTAAGGACAGCGATGAAGAGGATAAAAAATGGAAAGGCCGTTGGTCCAGATGACATACCTGTGGAAGCATGGAGATATTTAGGAGAGATGGCAGTGGAGTTTTTAACCAGATTGTTTAATGGAATCTTGGAAAGTGAGAGGATGATGAGGAGTGCAGAAGAAGTGTACTGGTGCCAATATTTAAGAATAAGGGGATGTGCAGGACTGCAGTAACTACAGGGGGATAAAACTGATGAGCCACAGCATGAAGTTATGGGAAAGAGTAGTGGAAGCTCAGTTAAGAAGTGAGATGATGATTAGTGAGCAGCAGGATGGTTTCATGCCAACAAAGAGCACCACAGATGCAATGTTTGCTCTAAGGATGCTGATGGAGAAGTTTAGAGAAGGCCATAAGGAATTGCATTGCGTCTTTGTGGACCTGGAGAAAGCATATGACAGGGTGGCTGAGAGGAGCTGTGGTATTGTATGAGGAAGTCGGGAGTGGCAGAGAAGTACGTAAGAGTGGTACAGGATATGAACGAGGGGAGTGTGACCGTGGTGAGGTCTGCGGTAGGAGTGACGGAGGTGGGATTACATTAGAGATCGGCTCTGAGCCCTTTCTTATTTGTAATGGCGATGGACAGGTTGACAGACGAGTTTAGACAGGAGTCCCTGAGGACTGTGATATTTGCTGATGACATTGTGGTCTGTAGCGGTAGTAGGGAGCAGGTTGAGGAGACACTGGAGAGGCGGAGATAAGCTCTGTAGAGGAATGAAGGTCAGTAGGACCACAAAGACAGTATACATGTGTGTAAATGAGAGGGAGGTCAGTGGAATGGTGAGGATGAGGGAGTAGAGTTGGTGAAGGTGGATGAGTTTAAATACTTGGGATCAACAGCACAGAGTAATGGGGATTGTGGAAGAGAAGTGAAGAAGAGAGAGCAGGCAGGGTGGAGTGGGTGGAGAAGAGTGTCAGGAGTGATTTTTGACCAACGGGTATCAGCAAGAGTAAAAGGGAAGGTCTACAGGATGGTAGTGAGACCAGCTATGTTATATGGGTTGGAGACGGTGGCACTGAGCAGAAAGCAGGAGAGAGAGCTAGAGGTAGCAAGTTTTTTTTTTCTCCCTAAATAATCAAAACCATCATTTAAAAACTGCATTTTGTGTTTACTTGTGTTATATTTGACTAATGGTTAAATGTGTTTGATGATCAGAAACATTTTGTGTGACAAACATGCAAAAGAATAAGAAATCAGGAAGGGGGCAAATAGTTTTTCACACCACTGTATATATATGTGTTGGGCGCTAGGGGTCACTGTTACCCCTTAAACCCATCAGACAGACATGCAGGACACAGGGTAAGAGCACCAAGAAGATATTTTTTGCTTATTTTCTTCCTGCAAAGCACTACAGCCACAATAAACACGATACGTACTGTAATAAGAAACACAATACAGGTAGTCCCCAAGGGTTAAGGACATCCGAATGGGGCTGCAGTTGCGACACATGCGCCACAGTAACTGCTGCTCTGTCATCTTCTGCCTGGGGATGCTGAAAGTGGTGGCTTAACTGAGGCTGAATTTGGGCGATTTCGCTGCTCGCGCAGTGTAGTGTCCCTAAGGAAGCTACCGGCGGCAAGCGGCTTCACTGCCCGCCACCACACACGGCTGCCCTGTTCGTTCAAGGTGGGTGGCTGGTAATGCAGCAAACTGTGAACGGAGGCCATCGAGGGTGAACGGGGCGGCGGGGGGTACCATTGTAGTGTGCCTCAGATGGCTGCGTGTTGAATGGGGGCGGTGGTGGGCGGACGCTGAAGGCAGCATACTGTAGTGGAGGTGACTGTGAGGTGGGCTACTGATAAACCATCCCCCACTGCCCCCATTCATT
>NC_053157.1:253757921-253778528 GCF_016835505.1 Polypterus senegalus | reverse complement strand
TTTTAACTCTTTTAGGGCCAATTTTTTTTTGTTTGTTTCTTATCTCCCAGGGCTGAATATTTTTCCAAAACCTAACATTTTTTAAAAAAGATCACAAAGCAATTGTTTAACATATCAAATCAACAAAAAATATTTCCTTTTGACAAATGTTCCTGTCTTGCATGCTGTATGAGCCTGCATACTCTATGACTTCACATACATTTTACACAGCACAGTCTGATGTCGCTCAAAGCAGCCAATTTCAGTCACTGCCACATTGCACTCCTTACAATACGTGTTGCTTTGGTGCCTACTTTTCAATTGTCTGTTGCTGCACTTTCTCACATATATTGTTAGTGTGTACTGTAGAGAGACAAGTCACCCTTTGGCCATTGTGCCATTCCACTGCCACCAAGTTTTCTGCCCGCATGAAAACCGTATTGTCACCTCTTTTCATCTTCTGAAACTTTATGAACTTTATGCATGGCATTATAGCCTGGCTCACCCCATGGGATTTGCTTCTGTTTATTACAGAAGTGAATCAAACTTTGCAGCAGCAACACGTACCTATCACCATGCTGCATAACCTGTCCAAAGCCACCAGAGGACAAAGCACGTTTGGACCAATGCTCCCTGAAGTTAGATCACCAGTTCTGTCCCATCTCTATTTGTAATACCACAGCACGCTTCATCTCGTCTTTTGTTGTGGGTTTACACTTTGAAAAACGAGAAGGCGATGCAAACGCAGCCCGCGATTCAAAAAATTTCTCTGCCTACCTGTTTATCTCGTCTGACAGTAGCTGAAAAGCAGCATCAGGAGAGAGCAGCCTGAAGTACAGCAGCTGGTGATCTGTCGTGTCCAACAGCGAGCCATGCCGTCTTGTGAAGTCCAGCAGCCAGATCGGCTCTCAACGGATCAATGTCTGTGTATTTATCCCACGCAACCTTGTCGTAGATACATCGGCGCGCGAAGCGCTCAACTGGCAGCAGATCCACTGGCGCGGCATCGGCTGGTGTTTGATCAGCTGATGCCGGCTTCTCACTCTCTTGCTCGATCTCCTGATCACTGTCAATAAAATACGATTCTGATGCTCTCCACAAACTCATCCTTTTTTTATTAACTTTTATTTATTTATTTATTTATTTAGACTTTAAAAACAACATCAAGGCTAACCAAAGTGCTGTACAATAAAAACTCAAATTACCAGACACACAAAACCAAACGGTAAATGAAACAGAAACACATAATCACATAAGAACTGAGGAGATTCTTAATAAAAATATACAGATAGCCAACATATCATACTGAGTTAAAAGCCAGAGAGGAAAAATGTGTTTTTAAAAAGGATTTAAAGGCAGCTAGCGAATTAAAATTTTTTTAAGCGATTTTAATTTTTGTATTTTACTTTTGTTTATAATGTGTATTTTGTCTATTGTTCGGTGTCCTTGAGTGTTTACAAAGGTGCCTACAAATAAATTAAATGTATTATTATCCATCTATACATTTTCCAACCCGCTGAATCCAAACACAGGGTCACGGGGGTCGCTGATTACAGGGGTGACAGGAGGGTCTGAATTCAAATCACAAACCGACATTTGAGCTAAACAAGCATGGAGGTCTAACGTTCAGTTTGTCCTGGAGCTCAACTGGTGGAATGTGGAATCCACTGGCCACAACGTAAAAGACTTGAGTGGTTTGAATCAAATTTGTGTTAAATATTATTTAATAAAAAAAGCAAACTAATAATATCATGATGTCATATAAAAAATACTTTTAGAGAGACTATAAAGAAAAAGTATAAGAAGTATAATATTCTACTGAAAATGTCAACGTTCTCGATTAGCAGCAACTGTGTGCTCTGATCGTGTGATATCACTCTGACAGTCACCGTAATGGCGTATATATAATACAACATCCTCGACAGATACATGTTAACGAGTCAGTCATCTTCATGCGTCTCACCTCTTAATGTCCTCTTATTGTCACTCTGGTCCTCCTCAATAGCAGACACAATGTCACCAGACTCTCACACTTACCTGATGGAGTCCTTGTCATGATGACCCACTGGCTGATCTTCTCCACAGTCTTTCTCAGACCTGACAGCTCCTTTCTCAGGTCCTCAGATGAGAAATCAGTGGTGACAGTGAAACTCAGCGAGTCTCCATCAGCAGGAAGGACACAGCGAGATGAGAAAGTCTGCATCAGGAGAGAAGAGGAGACAAGATTTCAGAGAGGACCCACAGATCTTTAATGGATCAGCACTCCATACTTTGCTCCATCCTGGATGACGACACTATAATACACCACCCTGTAGGTGATGCATTCGATTTGAACCACAAGTTAACCTCAAACTGAGCTCAGACCCTGTAACTGCACTTGTCGAGGGTTTTTAGTGACTAGAAGGATATTCAAACAGTTGTTAGGACTTGTTGTTCAAACAGAAAGTCCAAGTGTCATCGTTTTAAATGTTTTAGTGAAATTCAAAGCAGACAGTTCTCACGATAATAAACAGATAGCTGATAACACACACACACACACACACACACACACACACACACACTCACAAGCTCTTGTCTACAGTATAATATTCCGTTTACGTGTCCAGGTTACATTTGTTAAAGTCTGTCATCACCTCCACTGAGACCTGCAGACATACACACGTACAGTCAGAACACTCTGAGCCCCTAATGCCTTTCTGTCTAACACTTCATGTTTCTTTCTAGCCGTCTTACTTCAGTCTGAAAGCATTTGATTGTCTAAATACAGAAATAAAGCAGAGCATTAAGAACATCCCATTAAATTGTTAGCTTACGGGGTTATGCAGAATATTTGATTATCTATGTGAAGGCTACATTCTATTTAAATTAAACACATATTTATGTACATTTACTATTCATATTCATTTAAAACAGTTGACTCTTACAGACCACTTCCTGCAAAATTGAATGCAATAAATACATTGAAAACAATAGTCACAAAAATAAATGGACATAATCAGATCTGTAGCCCACACCCTCAACACATGAAATATACAAATAAACACGTACATAAAAACGTTAGACAATAGACAACACACAACGTCCCCACAGTTTTATCTTTTCTGATACCAACTGGTGGTCTTTTTGTTGACTGAACAGCCAGAGTCCGAGTGGAGCCCTAAATGGTCAGTTGCTCCATCTTATTGACATATTTACTGATTAAACGAAATATCCTCAGCCTTGTGTTGGAGACCATCCTTCAGCAGTCCCATAATTAAAACACTGTGTCCATCTCAGTCTGTCTCAATCCTTCAACTTGTCCCGTTCATAACTTGATGTGCTGCCTCAGCTCAGAAACAGCCATACTGGGAGTTTCTTTGAGGTGGCCTCCTCCAAAATTACACGAGTGAAGCAATCTTCTCTCCGGTCTTAGATGGTCTGCCGCTGTTTCATGTACCGTCAACTTTGCGTTTCCTTTTGCTCCTTCTTTCTTTTTCGTGCTCCTTATTGAACTGTAAGTCACCATCTATAATTCTTTGCATTTCTATAACACTTTTCTCACAACTCAAAGCGCTCAGCAATTGCAGGTTAAGGGCCGTCTTGCTGAAGAGCCCAACAGAGCAGAGTCCCTTTTGGCATTTATGGGACTTGAACCGGCAACCTTCCGATAGCCAGTGCAGATCCCTAGCCTCGGAGCCACCCCATTTATCACCGTGTCGATCTCCCAGAAATCATCCCAACTGACTGTACTGCTCCAAGGTCCTCACTATTGTTTTATTCCTTCCAATTATTTATACGTTTCCCTGGAAACAGGACGATTTCAATGGCGAGATCACCGTTCATTCATTTATTGGTTAGTAATGACAGAGTATTTCAGTGCAGTGGGACACGTCATCAACATGAGTTTATATAAGCATTTCCTGCATAACAGGTGACTCATCAGACTGTAGATAAGGGAGCTCAGGGTACAACGGGCACACAGATAAAGAACTGACTTGGCACAGAGAGCAAGACATTGTGCTCTTTATAGTTTGGACATTAAATTAATTCAATTAAATATTAGCAGTTATACACGTAGCAAGAAAGCTCTTCAGTATAATTACACAATGGAAGGTCTGCACTAGAAAGTGTTAACTTCTGATGAAGACGTGTGCTCCTTTGTGTGCTCATCATCATCATCATCATCATCAACTAGACAGAGCAGAGAACGCTAGAGGGAGAGCAGACTTATATAGCGCCTGCAAAGTATAAATCGAGAAGAGAATCTCCATAACCTGAAGAACATACTTGTGAGTCCACATCAGGAGTATTGTGTGTGGTGACCACTTGGGCACGGCTATCAGCAGTGTGTCTTTTTACGGAGAGAGTGTTGACCTTGTTGAGAGGTTTTCTTACCTTGGCAGTGACATTCATGTCTCTGGTGACTCTTCTTGTGAAGTCAGTAGACAGATTGGGAGAGCATGGTGGGTCATGAGGTTGCTGTAAAGGGGTGTGTGGTGCTCCTGATATCTCTACAAAAGGACGAAGGTCCAAGTCTTTAGAGTCCTGATGCTTCCTGTCTTACTACATGGTTGGGAGACATTAATGCTAACCAGTGACCTGAGACGAAGACTGGACTCCTTTTGTACCGTTTTTCTCCGGAAAATCCTTGGGTACCATTGGTTTGACTTTCTGTCGAATGAGAATTGCTCATGGAGTCCCGAATGAGACACATTACCTGCACTGTGAGGGAGCATCAGTTACGGCACTACGGCCATGTGGCGCATTTCATCAAGGGTGATCCAGCTCTTAACATCCTTATTGTTGGGGACCCGAGTTGCTGGAAGAGGCCAAGGGGTCGCCCACATAACACCTGGCTGTGGCAGATAGAGGGTTATTTCCGGAGGGCAGGACTGGACCGTGTGTCTGTCTGGGGGGGTTGTCAACCTGGATTCTGAGCTGTTTCGATGTGTAGTGGGAGCAGCAATGCACTGTACCAGTGCCTGCTCCCCAATTGGACATGACTTGACTTGTTGCTCTCCATATTAGAGAAATGACCTGACAGCACAAGATAAGGTCGAGAGAAGAGAGACGAGACTGGATTTGACTCTTCTGAGTTTTAGGATAGACATATTAGGAGGTGACCTGACAGACAGACAGACAGTTTGGGCACAGTGCCACACCCACCACCTGGATTGGGACCCGAGTGCAGTGGGTGACACCTCAACACCACACTGGAACAGTGTCAGGTTTTTACAGTGGCTGGAGTGCCAATCATGCCATCAACCCCCAAGTTTTCCTGGTATTTAATAATATAAAGGGAGTCTATGTCACCAATTCTCAGGTGACATCTTTTAAATGAAGTTAGATGAGTGTAAATTTCATACATTTTGACTTCCTTACTCAGACAAGTGTAGATACATGAAAAAAGTACAAATGGAAGAAGAAACTCAGATACTTGGTACTGTACCTTTGAAAATATTAGGGGAATATGAAAAGACATTCTGTGTTGGGCTAAATGGCCCGTTCCTGTCATGTTGTACAAACTCCTCAGATCTTTTAAATTTGACTCTAAAGTTTCTCCGGTCCCACACACCCCAGTCTGATCAGACTCCCTGTGAAGTGTCACACTCACCTGTAGGAAGTGGAGATGGTCCTTGGTCTCTGAATGTTCCTTCAGCTCAGCTTCTCTCCTCTTCAGCTCCTCAATCTCCTTCTCTAGTCGCTCAATGACTCCTTCAGCCTTCTCCGTTTCTCTCTTTTCTTGTTCTTTGATCCTCTCAGTCAGTTTTCTGTGGGCTTCCTCAATGCGCCGTATCAGAGTAGTGAAGCTCTTCTCGTTTTCCTCTACCTCTCTTTCCACTGAAATCTGATTGAATGAAGAAAGGCATTGAATTGAGTCACCTAATAAGACTTACAGGTCATTAGATAGTTTTGTTGGCATTTTGAGATTGTAAAGGATAGTTTGCTGGTACCTCACCCAAACAGGAGAATAGAGTAATGGAGGGGTAGTGAGAGATGGGGCAATACGATCATTTAGTATCCTGGGTGTCAGATTCTCTCTGCCAGTGCTCCCAATTGTGTGCCACCAAAGGTGGATGGGATATGCAGTTTGAAGGATAAGCCTTTTAAGGTGCTTTAGAAGTATTTACAGGGGGTTCTGCTCCATTATCCCATGAGGACTTTAACCCAGAAAGGCATGTGTGGTGTTTGTCTCATGTGCTGGGTCTGTTATTAAAAACAGTCTCTCCTGTGAGATGGGCTTAGGATTAAAAAGATGAACCTCTAAAAACAGAACTTTTATACATGCAGGCCACTTTCCTGTAAAGACGAGTGTGCAGGTAGAAAAGAACTAAAAATCTCATACTGACCTTTAAGGACTTTGAGACTCTTGATATCCTTCTGCTGTGAAACATTCTGACCTGTCATTGTTTTCACATGTTTAAAACAACTAATATCATACACTGATCATTTCTGTATTATCTATAGATGTTATTTATTTACTTATTTATTATATTACATATCTATTGACTATATTTATGTATCTAGATTGCAAATACCATACATTGCTTCAATGTTCATATATTGCTTACTGCACGTCAATATTGCTGCTACTTCTTTGTCATGTCTTTGCACAATGTCGTCTAGTCTGTGTTTTAATTTTATTTTTTTAATTTTAATTCTGTTTTTAATTATTTTTAATTTATTATTTGCACTTCATGTTGTTACACTGTGAACCCTGAGCTTCGCAATATCGCCTATCTGTATACTTGAATGTGGCTGAGATGACAATAAAGTTTGCTTTGGTTTTGAGGAAGGGGGCAGAAGAAGAAGAAGAAAAAAGAAGAAGAAGACGTTTTGATAAAAAGCTTCTGTGCTGTAAGGTAGATGTGGGAAAAGAAAAGAAATCTTAGGGGCTAGAGACTTGTGTATATTAGCTGTGTTCTGGTTTGGGGTGGGAGACCAACTGGACACAATGTCACACCCAATGGTCAAAATGCCAGACCCCCTGATCACAATGTCAGATTGAGATATTACACATGAGTATGTTCTGATTACATTTAATTTCATAAACTATTTTTTTTTATTTATTGTCCCCCATGTTTAATCCAATGTCAAACTTAGGGTTGTGAGTCCTAATTTCTCATGTTGCTGTATTTCTAATTCATTCATTTTTCACTGTGACTGTTAACTCTGGCATTGTTCTTATAACTTTTATTTGTATGGCTCATTCTGGTGTCGTAGGTTTTGTGGAGATAGTGTGAACCCCAAAGTGGCCTGGGCCAAGAGAGCAGCTAGGGGTAGTGACAGGTGGGTCACAATCTGATGTAAGTGCGAGTGCCTATGGTCATCAACCCCAAAGCTAGAAATGTCAACCTGTTTTAGGACTTTTCATAGCCGTATGTTACCTCTTATAACTCTGACATACTAGGCAGGAATGGAACACCATAAAGGATGACCTCATTCTCCAGAAAAAGAGAAGAAGTGCTAATCAGGGATTCAGTTAGTAGGGGAACTGAGATGACGGTTTTGGTCCAGAGACTCAGATGGTATGTTACTTTCCTGTCACAAATCTGTTATTGTTCTTTACTTGTCATTAAACAAGTGACATAAGTAAGGTTAATGTGCCAGACCTACTGGATAAAGTCAAAGAGTAAAGAGGAGCAAAGTTGAGGAGCAGAACTGACAAAGTGATCATCTCAGGAGGTCCTCTTGTGTCATGCTGCACTTCAGATAAAACTGAGGAGATCAGAAGGCTTAATGCATACCTGAAATCTTGGGGTAGGATAAAGTGAGTTACATTTCAACCAGAGGTGTAAGCTTAACACGTATCATAGGTACAATAATGAAAGAAATTATTAAGGAAAAGATGGAGCACCACAAGTAAAGAAAAGGAGTCTCAGTGAGCAGTCAGCATGGGTTTACACCGATGAGCTGATGTTTCACTAATTTAACTGAATCTGTAATGAAATAACAAGAAACACCGTTGACAGTGAATTGTCATGAAGGATATAATAAAATGTCTTCTCCCTTTTCCTGCCCCTACATGTCATCACCAGTGAAGTTCTGTCAGCTCTCAGCTAGTTTTATTTCTCATTTCTTTAATATTCCACTCACCTTCATCTACTCCACTGCCCTCCTCGTCTCCTTCAGTTTCTTCTCTCTCTTCTCAAGTCTCCTCCTGATTTCACTCAGCATCACCCCCAGCTGTTTCTGTTTGGACACACAAGAGGACACATGGGGGTCTTATGAGAATTCATTTCCATTTTGGGATTTTTACTCTCATTGGTGAAAAGTAATGAAGTACACCTCTCCTGTCGTAGAGTACATCAATACAAGCGTTAATGAAATCACAAACAGGTTAAGACGTTAACAAGCCAGAAGCCTTGGATGAAGAGAGAGGTTAAACTCCTGCACAAAGCATTCAGATTTGGTGACCCTGACCACCACAGCACATCCAGGCTCAACCTGTAAAAGGACATCAGTAGAACCGAACAGAAATACAAACAACAAATTGAGGATCATTTCGAAACTCAGACCCCAGACATATGTGACAAGGCATCCAGACCATCAGAGAATACAGGAAGGTAAATACAACTTCAACATCAAGTAATGTCTCCCTTTCTGATGATCTAAACAACTTTTACAATAAAACACTTATAACCAGAACTGCCCCTCTGGCAGACGACCAGCCCCTCAGACTTACCTCCGCCGTTTAATCTACACTGTGAAAAGTGAATGCACACAGTGCTGTTGGTCCTGCTGCCATACCTGGGCGAGTGCTTAAGGCCTGCACTGGGCAACTACCTGAGGTCGTCAATGACATCTTCAGTCAGTCTTTGGCCCAGGCTGTTGTCCCTGCCTGCCTTAAATTCTGAAAGACTACCACCCTGTTGCACTCACCCCTATCATCACCAAGTGCTCTGAGAGACTGGTTCTGGCCCACCTCAAATCCAGTCTACCTCCCACACTAGATCCCTACCAGTTTGCCTTTCATCCCGATAGGTCAGCGGAGGATGCCATATCCTCGGCTCGTCAATCTTTCCTGACACACATGGATGACAACAACTCCTATGTCAGGGTTCTATCTGTTGATTTTAGCTCCACATTTAACACCATCATCCCCTCCAATCTGGTAACTAAACTCAGCAACCTCAGCATCATCACCTCTCTTTGTAAGTGGACACTGGACCCCAGTCTGTCAGGTTAAACAACCAGACATCCTCCACCCTGATCCTGAATATTGATGTTCCACAGGTCTGTGTGTTTAGCCCTCTTCACCCATGACTGTGTCCCTTTATATGGCTCCAGTTTCATGATAAAGTTCAAAGACGACACTACGGTAATAGGACTGATCAGTGACAATGACGAGTTGTCCTACGGAGAGGATGTTAAGCACCTGGCAACTTGATGTGCTGACAATAACTTCACCCAATAAAACTGAAGAGCTCATTGTGGATTACCAGAACACTAAAGGCAGCAGACACGCTACTGTCCATGTAAACGGGGCTGAGGTGGAGTGCGCTTTCTAGGATGTCCAAATCTCAGAGGACCTTTCTTGGACAATAAACACTTCCAGTCCAGTTAAAAATGTGTAATAAAGACTTACTTTCTGAGGAAGCCAAAGAAAGCCCGCCTGTCTCCTCTGACTCTGTTGAACTTTTACAGCTGCACTGTTGAGAGCACATTGGCATTACGGTGTGGTATGGCGACTGCTCGGTAGCTGACAGGAAGGCCCTGCAACAGGTGAAGAAAACTGCCCAGCACATCATTGGCATCCTGTTACCAACTACAGCATACACGGTGCCTGCGATTGGCTCACAGCCTCATCAAGGATGACTCACACCCCCATGGACTGTTTACCCCCATCCCATCATGGAGGTGCTACAGGAGCCTTCAATCTCACACCAGCAGGCTCTATAATGGTAACATTCATAACACCATCACCATTCTGAGCTTTCAGACCTTAACACTCAATAGCTGACCTTTTTAAATATTAATAACTTCTGACGACACTCTATGTATTTTTTCGCCTGTTTATATATATATCTATTCTGTGTATAAAAATATTTCATATAACTATATTTATTCACACCATGTGTCTGTACTACTGATCAATATTCACATCTATATACTCTTCCTTGCATTTACTACTTCCAGTAAATTCAAATGTCATAGAGACCAGTAATGGCGCACTGATATAACGATAACGGGCAGTGAGTCCACTTGACTTGATCATTCCTAGTCTTCCTCCTCTTTCTCTGTACGTTTATCATTCATTTGTCAGAGGTTGATGTGCTGTGTCGTTCCTGAGCAGCTCTTCTTCTCTCCACCCTAGCGGCCTGCTTCATCACTTCTTCTGTTGGCATCTTTTCACGTTAAAACTGATTAAGTCCGCATTTGTGTTGCAATTACTTTGTTCATTTTTTTAAATTTTTCACTTAAGTCTTCAATCTGCCTCAAGAATAATTTATGATATGTAGAGCTAGAGGAAGTGATGGCGAAGCTGGTATGGAATGAGAACTGCACCTGTATGCATGTGCCACGCTGCTGCTGAGAGTTGATTCTACAATAAAATAAAATAAAAATAAAAATAGGATTAACCTTGGAGGTCAATCATCACCCCGAAAGCAGACAGTAGATGTCACGTAGTATATGTGTACCAAATTTCAGATTAACAGGTCAAATGGTTTGAGAGCTACAGGTGATTTAAAATCCCAGACAGACAAACGGACAGCGACGTTAGTGTATTATATTAGATGACAGATATTCTCATTTGTATGCTGCCTTATTGCACCTTACTGTTTCATGAACTACTTGCAGCCACTGCCTATTGCACCTCAGTCTACTGTTGGCACTTCCTGGTGAGATGCTAAACTGCATTGACATGACAATAAAGTTGACTCTGATCTAAACAGAATATTAAACTAATATGTTTATATGTGACTGGGTCTACTGGGGGACTCAGATGCTCACAAAGGGGCCTTTGCATTTGCTAGAAACACAAAAATTCAAGTTTTTACCGACAGTACAGACACTTACAATAACGCTCTGTCTGCCACTATCACCGATCAATCCTCACAGTTATAAACCTGTCCAATAAAAAAATCATTAGCGGGTAGAGCAGGATCAGAGCAGACATCTCATAAGTTAGTTTAATGAGACATTTGATGAGTTTGAATGCTCAAAGAGAGAGCCCCGTGGTGTAATGAAAAGTAAAACTAAAGAGAGACTGTGAGGCGATGACTTACCTTACGTCAGCTGAAGTTCAGTTTATGGACTCTTCAGGTTCAGCTCTTCAAAAGGTAAGTTCAGTGGTTGAACATCACCTGCCTGTTCACTAAGTGATGTCAGGTAACAGCCTGGTGGAGTTTTACTTTAAAATGTCTAAGTATTAACAGCTTATTATAGTGGCATGAGGTGGCAAGTTGAACTGTTGTTGATATATTTGTGTTTTGTTTTATTTTAACTCTTAAATTGCCACATACTTGGGGGTTAATGAACCCCTGGACCCCAAATACTTTTTTGCTGCACTTTTTAATAAAATGTCACAATTAAAAAGAAAATGTGAAATTTTAATAAAACAAATATGTTTTTTCATGCAAAGAGCATAACAATTACTACAACACTGATACTTTTACACCCTGCCAATGAACTGTAAAAACTAATTTAAAAAACTACTGCAACAATCAATTATGATATGTACAAAGAGCAACTGACGCCATTGATGACATTCAGTAAATCACAGAGTCAACTGCACTTGAACGGGCTGAACACAAACACACAGAGGTAAGCGCTGATGCTGGCAGGCCAGTCTAGTGCAGCGGCTCAATCAGGGACAGCACTACAGATTGATTTTATTGATGTTGTGAAGCCTTAGGGTTTTGAAGTATGCTTTAGATGACACTGTATGGTGACCATCTACGCCTACACAAGCCAACTACAGCGTCCTCTTGTTAAGAATACCTCATCAGGATCAGAGTGTTAGATATTTCCACAAACAGACCAAGGGCCACTCGCACCCGTGTTACAGACACGTTCTGGTCTGCTGGTTGTAGTTTTCCCATCACTGCCTCAGATACTCTAAAGAAAAAACTAATTAGAGTGCAAAGAAACTGAGCTCGGCCTAATGAGAGCACTCAGTTCACTCGACCGTCTGCTGTCCATGGATAATACTGAGTGTCCCTGGTGTTCCAGCCTTACGCTCCATGTCAGCAGGATATCCTCCAGCTCAGGACTATCCTGTACTTGAAAATTCAGGTTATAAGACAGATGAACAGATGTCTCCATCCATCCATATTTACAAACACCTTAACTCCTGTTATTTAGTTATTTTCTATTAAGTATTAAACTCCACTCACCTGTTTTTCTTCTCTTTCTGTCTCCAGCTCAGCCATTTCATGATTTTTATGTCCAGTCACCGCACACATCAGGCAGATACAGTAATCATCAGTTCTGCAAAACATCTCCAGACTTTTCTGATGTTTCTCACAGAGTTTCTCCTTCAGATTTCCATCAGGATCATCCAGCTTGTGGTGCTTCAGGGCTGGTACTTCATAGTGAGGCTGCAGGTGAGTCTGACAGTAGGAGGCCATGCAGGTTAGACAGGACTTCACCGCTCTGAACTTCTTCCCAGTACAGAAATCACATTCAACATCTCCAGGGCTGACAGAATTCTGAGATGGAGTAGGAATGAGTGTCGTCTTCTTTAACTTCTTGATGACTTCATTCAGCAGATTATTTCTTCTCAGAGCAGGCCTCGTGGTGAACTTCTCTCTGCACTGAGAACAGCTGCACTCTTGGCTCTGATCCCACCAGTCAGTGAGGCACTTCAGACAGAAATTATCTCCACAGGGGATGGTGACGGGGTCATTCAGGGTGTCCAGACACACCGAGCAGGTGAACTCATCTTGTAATCCACACAGCTGGGCTTCAGCCATCGGCAGTCTGAGGAGAGGCAGGCAGAGAGAATCAGTCAGACAAACAAGGAAGTGACTTGTGAAGAAACGAAAGTGAAAGTTTGTGTGTGGTTAGTGAGGAGGAGGAGGAGATTTAAAGAGAAAGCTGAGAATTCATGGAGGGAACATCTGAGGAGACACTGAGGGTGAACAGTTAATGTGAGACAGGAGCTCAGAGAGTGAAGACCACATGGTGAGAGAAGTGATGACCTGTCACAGGTGGTCTGCTAAAGTGTAATTCACGTCAGTGTTTCTTATTTACAGTCATATGAAAAAGTTTGGGAAAAAGTTTGAATTTTTGTTTCTCATTGGCTGAGCTTTCAAAGTAGCAATATGTTTAATATGCCTTATGGACACAGTAGGATTTCAGCAGTGACATGAAGTTTATTGGATTAACAGAAAATATGTAATATGCATCATAACAAAATTAGACAGGTGCATAAATGTCAGAGATATGACATCAATACTTAGCTGAGCCTCCTTTTGTTCCTTTGAGCCTCTCGACGCTGTCCTCCTATAGCCTGTGATGAGTGTCTGGATTCTGGATGGAGGTATTTCTGAACTTCTTCATACAAAATCTCTCCAGTTCAGTTCAATTTGATGGACAGCCTGCTTCAAATCATCCCACAGATTTTCGATGATATTCAAGTCAGGGGACTGTGACGGCCATTCCAGAACATTGGATTTCTCTCACTACATGAATGCCTTTGTAGATTGTGAACTGTGTTTTGGGTCATTGTCTACTTGGAATATCCAGCCCCTGTGTAACTTCAACATTGTGACTGATGCTTGAACATTATCTTGAAGAAGTTGTTGATATTGGATTGAATTCATCCGACCCTCGACTTTAACAAGGCCCCCAGTCCCAAATTCGACAGCAGGTAGCAGGTGTTTTTCTTGGAATGCGGTGTTCTTCTTCTGCCATGCAAAGCGGTTTATTTTATGACCAAAATAACTCCATTTGTGTCTCATCAGTCCAAAGCACTGTGTTTCCAAATGAATCTGGCTTGTCTAAATGAGCATTGACATACAACAAGCGACTCTGTTTGTGGTGTGAGTGCAGGAAGGGTTGCTGTCTCCTCACCCTGCCATACAGATGTACTGAATTGTAGAACGATGTCCAGATACACCATCTGCAGCGAGATGTTCTTGAGGTCTTCGGAAGTGATCTGTGGTTGACTGTCACCATTCTCACAATCCTGCCTCTGCATATGACGCTCCTGTATTTTTCTTGGCCTACCAGACCTGCTGAGTTGGTTTAACAGCAACTGTGCCTGTGGCCTTCGATTTCCTGATTCCATTTCTTACAGTTGTAACTGAGAGTTTAAACCTCAGAGAGAGCTTTTTGTAGCCTTCACCTAAACCAGGAGACTCAACAATCTTTGTTTTCAGATCTTTTGAGAGTTGCTTTGAGGATCCCATGCTGTCTGTCACTCTTCAGAGGAGAGTCAAAGGGAAGGAAGCACAACTTGTAATTGACCACCTTAAATACCTTTGACCACTCATGATTGGACACACCTGTCAATGAAGTTCAAGGCTTAACGAGCTCATCCAACCAAGTAATCAGCATTGAGCAGTGACAGACATTCAAATCAGCACAATGACAAGGGGACCCACATTTGTGCACAGCCACTTTTTCACATTTGATTTTATTTCATACAACTAAATACTGCGTCACTAAAAATCTTTGTTCGGAAAACACCGCAGTACTCCGATGTTCCTAGGAAATGAAAGACATACCACTGTTATCTTTACTGTTGAAAGGAGAGTCAATTATTCTGCAGGCTGAGAGGGGGTCCCAAACATTTTCATATGACTGTATTTATTACACACTGCAGACTCAGAGCTTTAGACAGACTCAGAGCTCGGTGCAGATTTACAAATAAAATTAAATTAAAAGAAAACAGATTTGTACGTCGCCATGCTGCTGCTCTTTAATAGTCAAATTGTCCATCCCATAGTAAGTTCTCGTCTCTTACTGATCAGAGTTGTGTCAATGGTGTGGGTGAGGAGAATCGACTGATTGATGTTAATCCTCTCAAAATTGTCCCGGTCAGTAATTTATCAGATTATTCAGTAAAGCCCCCCACTATTAGACTCCGTCAAGGTAACTGAAGCCCACTCAGTCTAAGAAACACAACAATATGATTTATTGATCACAAGTATTACAGAAATATAAAAACTGCTTGTAAACTGACATAAAAGATGGGCCCCGAGACATACAGACAGACAGACACCAACCACAGCAGAGGCGCTGGATCTTCTCGGCTCAGACTTTAATGGACCTTCAAGTTTTCCAGTCCAGCAGTTCACTTTGAATGTTAGCCTGACGTCACAGTCAACGCGCACACACAGTTACAAAAAACGGTATTTTTGGACTCTGGAAGGTCAAGGTCAAGGTCTATAACTTTTATTTTTCAAGATTCATCAAAATATCGAGGTCGAATTTTTTTCGTGATTACTATACTTACTCTATACTTCTTATATGAGAAAGTAAAAACGATTTCTCCTGTGCGACGTGGCAGGTGAATTGCTGTCAACAAAGACCAGTCATCTGAGAAAGAAACTGAAATGTTACTCGCTCGTGATTTTTCTGCTTATATGGTAAAGGTTTTGTTGAGCTGCACATTTCAGCCATTTGAATTACATCTTGAAATACAACAAGCACAAAGAAAGGCAGCATGTAAATCGTTTTCTATTTCCTGTGCTTTACGTGCCCGCATTCAGCTCGCTCTGTGTGAACACCCGTCCTCCATCACCAGCCACCGCTGACTCAATGTAAATGTGCGGCATCTTCTGGTGGATGACTTCCTGTTTTACCGTTAAAACTTGTAAGGGTTAAAGGCCAATGTTAAGAATATTCATTGAAAAACGAAAACTAAAAATATTTTAGTAAATTATTATTTAATTTCAGTTAGTCTTTCCAGCTACTTTAATAGTTTTGTTTAGATTCAATTTTTCATTTTGGTTTTGTAAATTATTTTATTTCAGTTTGCGAAAATTCAAATTTCATTTTTCATTTTATTTTTCGTTAACTATAATAACCATGGGTGGTATACGGACTGAGTAGACCGCTGTTGTCGTGTGCAAAATCTGTAATTTGGTGCCTAAATTTTTATTCTATTTTGCCCAAAACAGAAGAAGATGAACTTACATACAGGACACTTACATGGGCAGTTGAACATCAAAGCGTCCTGTGTTTCTGAATTGTACGTGTAATCAAAGCACAGGAACATCTGTGATAAACTAAGCGGGAATTCAGGAGACACTCAAGCTGGATTGATGATCTGATGATCACATGTGAAGGGAAAGGCACCAGGACTACATTGGTGTACAGCTCGGGAAAGGAAGACATGCTGATGTTTCAAGCTACATCTGATTACTTTACAACCTGCGAACAGAAGGAGATGCCATGGGACTGGAAATGGCCAAACCACAGCTTGAGACAGGAGATTCTTAAAACATCAAAAACTTTTGGAAACTGACAAACTGAAAAAGATTAAAGAGTCAGAGAGAATACATCCATCATATTGACAGCAAGCCAATAAGAGAAGGTAACAATCTCATGTTGCGAAACCCATCTGGAGCGACTTCAGAAGATGAAACAGTGACGACAGAAAGGCGATGTCAGAAAACGAAAGAAAGACACGTGCAGCCGTTTTTATCTAATAATCAGCTGAAGGATTCCATGAACAACTTCGACTGCTACATCATAAGTTCCACAGGACATTCAACTTTGACATTTTTACTTTTTCGCAAGCTTTTCCTAAAGGCTATAAATTATAAGGGATAGATGGGGAGGTCACTGCCTCCCCAAGAACAATAGACTGTAGCAGTGCCCCGAATGCCCGCAGGGAACTATGGGACTTGGAGTTCGGCAACACAGCCCTGCTGGGTACCGTGGGTGCCTCCAGGAGACGCTGCGGTAAGACTGGGGAGTCCCTACTCTTTACATAGCCCAGAAGTACTCCAAAGTCACAGGCACAGAAGTACTTCCAGGCTGAAGACATTACAGGTTCTCCATCTGACAAGTCACGTGGACAAAAGGACAGAAGCACTTCTGGTTCAAGGACAATATAAAGGACTGGTGGAGACCAGCAAGATAGCTTTAGTCTGGAGGAGGCGGACAATGCTTGCTGGGAGGTGTGGAGGAGAGAGCATATTGTGTTTAGATAGATAGATAGATAGATAGATAGATAGATAGATAGATAGATAGATAGATAGATAGATACTTTATTAATCCCATTATCAGGTATCGTGTTTATTGTGGCTGTGGTGCTTTGGAGGCACTGTGCAGGAAGAAAATAATTAAAAAATATCTTCTTGGTGCTTTTATCCTGTGTCCTGCATGTCTGTCTGTTGGGTTTAAGGGGCAACAGTGACCCCTAGTAAAAGAACAGTCAAGGAGGAGGTGAAGTGCATCAGGAATAGTAAAGGGGAATTAAAAGATACAGACAGTGAAATAGCAGATGCCCTAAACTTATATTTTTCTGAGGTCTTCACAAGTGAGCAAGTGGATAACCTCAGAGCAGTAACAGGGACTACTAAGGAGGTACTGAGGGATTTGGAAATTGTAGAGAGAAGTGCTGCTCAGATTAAATAAGATGAAATCAAACAAATCACCAGGCCCAGATAATATTTATCCTCGTGTTCTTAAGGAGGCTAGTGAGTACAGATATAAACCCTTGACACATATTTTTAGGAAGTCACTGTGCACTGGAGAGATTCAGAAGGACTGGAAAATGGCAAATATCATCCCATTATATAAAAGGGTGACAGGGCAGATCAGAGCAACTATAGGCCAGTAAGCATGACATGAAACATCACAGGAAAATTAATGGAAGGAATTATTAAGGATAAGATTGAGCAACACATGACAAGGACAGGAGTTATTCTGAACAGTCAGCATGGGGTCAGAAGAGGGAGGTCGTGTTTTAGTAACATGCTGGAATTCTATGAGGAGGCAACAAAAGGATACGATCAAAGTGGAGCTTATGATATTATTGATCTGGACTTTCACAAAGCATTTGATAAGGTGCCACATGAGAGGTTGGGCATCAAGTTAAAAGAAGTGCCAGTTCAGGGTGATGTTTGCAGAATTGGCTCAGACACAGGAAGCAGAGGGTGATGGTGCGAGGAACCTCATCAGAACTGGCCAATGTTAAGAGTGGTGACCAGCAGGGGCAGTGCTAGGGCCGCTGTTATTTTTAATATATATAAATGATTTAGATAGGAATATAAGTAACAAGCTGGTTAAGTTTGCAGATGATACCAAGATAGGTGGATTAGCAGATAATTTGGAATCCGTTATATCATCACAGAAGGACTTGGACAGCATATAGGCTTGGGCAGATTGGTGGAAGAGGAAATTTAATGTCAGTAAATGTAAAGAATTACACATAGGGAGTAAAAATATTAGGTTTGAATACACAATGGGCGGTCGGAAAATCGAGAGTCCACCTTATGAGGAGGATTTAGGAGTCATAGTGGACTCTAAGCTATCAACTTCCAAACAGTGTTCAGAAGCCATTAAGAAGGCTAACAGAATGTCAGGTTATATAGCGCCTTGATGTGTGGAGTACAAGTCACAGGAGGTTCTGCTCAAGCTTTATAATGCACTGGTGAGGCCTCATCTGGAGTCCTGTGTGCAGTTTTGGTCTCCAGGCTACAAAAAGGACATAGCAGCACAAGAAAAGGTCCAGAGAAGAGCGACTAGGCTGATTCCAGGTCTACAGGGGTTGAATTATGAGGAAAGATTAAAAGAGCTGAGCCTTTACAGTTTAACAAAAGAAGATTAAGAGGTGACATGACTGAAGTGTTTAAAATTATGAAGGGAATTAGTCCAGTGGATCGAGACTGGTATTTTAAAATGAGTTCATCAAGAACACGGGGACACAGTTGGAAACTTGCTAAGGGTAAATTTCACACAAACATTAGGAGGTTTTTCTTCACACAAAGAACGATAGACACTTGGAATAAGCGACCAGGTAGTGTGGTGGACAGTAAGACGTTAGGGAATTTCAAAACTCGACTTGATTTTTGATGTTGGAAGAAATAAGTGGACAGGACTGATGAGCCTGAGTGGCCTGTTCTCATCTAGAGTGTTCTAATGTTCTAATGAGATTTTGGTGTTGTGGCTTGAACATCTTGTTGGTCTTAGAGGGGTCTGCACTTAACTGGTTCAGGTCATATCTAACTGGTAGACAATTTCCAGTGACTTTAAATTCCTCTTTTTCGTGTACTGCTCCTCTTGAATGTTCCTCAGGGATCCATTTTGGGTCCTATTTTATTCTCTATGTACCTTCAATCTATTGGAGTTATTTTTAGGAAATTTATCATTTCTTTTCACTGCTATGCTGATGATACTCAGGTTTATATTCCCGTCTGCAACTCTGCAACAAATCAACTCCACAACTGTCTTTCTGAACTAAGATCCTGGATGGCTAATAATTTTCTTGATCTGCTCATAGTAGGTCCATCAGCTAAAGCCCACATTGGCTCTTTCTCTGTCTTTTCCAAACCTCAAGTCCACAATCTTGGTGTTATCTTTGACAGTAACCTCTCTTTTGAGAAACAAGTTAATTCTGTAGTCAAGAGTTGTTTTTTCCAACTTCATCTATTAGGTAAGATCAAGCGTTTTTTATTTTCTAGGGATCTTGAGAAAGCTACTCGTGCTTTTATCTTTTCTCGCCTCGATTACTGCAACTCGCTGTATTCTGGGATTACCAAATCTCTGACACGCAGGTTACAGTTGGTCCAAAATGCTGCCGCTCGCTTTCTGGTTGAGCAAGAAAGTCTGATTCTGTTTCTCCTCTTTTAGCTTCTTTACACTGACTGCTGCCTGTCAGTTTTCAAATTGATTTTAAAATCTTGTTGCTAGTTTTTAAATCTTTACATGAGCTCACTCCTGCCTATTGATCTGAATTGTGTGTTTTACAGCAGCCATCCAGAGTGCTTAGATCTTCTGGCCAGTTGTCTCTGGTTGTCCTTCGTACCGAGTGTCACACTAAGGGGACAGACGGTGCTGCCTCGCCTGTGGAGCTCTTTACCTCGTCACATAAAGGAGTCGTCGACAATTCAAAACGAGATTAAAGACTCATTTCTGTTCACTTGGTTTCAGTGACCTTCAGTAATACTCCTTGTGATTATGTAATCTTACTTCCATTTATTATTTATTTTATTTCTATTTATGTTATTTATGTTAATTGTATGTTTTTCTTCTTCTTTTATTGTAAAGCCCTTTGGCCACAGCATTCCTATGTTGTTTTAAATGTGCTATATAAATAAATTTGACATTGACATTTTCTCTCTATTATAGTGCCTTTCCCATCTGTCATTGTCTCTCTCTTTCTTTCTTTAGTGTGTTTCCTGTCATCTCTTATTATTATTTGACTGTCATTCTTATCCAAGGTGACTCCCATCATCTGAGATTCCATTGTTTCCTTTGCTTTTCTTTGTCCAATTGTAGCCCAGGCAGGTGAAGTGACTTGCTGAGGTCACACAGTGGTGTCAGTAGTGGGATTTGAACTCACAGCCTCATAGACTGAAGTCCAAAGTCTTCACCACCACACCACACTGCATTCCTCCTTTATCTATTATATAGTGCCTTTCACGTCTGTCTACTGTATTTGTCTTTAACTCCTTTTCCTATTTGTCATTTTCTCTCTCAGTGTTATAATGTCTTTCCTATTATTTATTATTTTAGTGCTCT